>NW_027506837.1:0-70390 GCF_021521415.1 Bidens hawaiensis
AAACTCAAACCGTTCACTCTATATTATCAAATTAACAGTTAACAGTCCTTAATAACCTATTAACATACGAAATCAAGAGCAATCGAACACCGAAAGCTCTGATACCACAAGTAAACACACAGATCAATCACAGATCTGATGAATCGATAAACTATAAACGGATCTAGTTCATTATTGCTATTGATTCTATGTTATGCTTATATGTTTATACTATTAATTGTATATATGTGTATGTATAATATTATGATGAAGATTGAGAGAACAATTTGGCAGAGTTTCAATAATAATAATCTCAAAACATAACTTAATAGTGGACGAACCCACTATATATAGAAGATGGGTCTAGTTCGTTACACATTCCGTAACGAACTAGCCACCCACTTCGTTACATACACGTAACAAAATAAACTTAACGAATCACCCCCGATTCATTAAACATCCTTAACGAATCAGGAGGGAACATAACTTATGTCTAGTTCGTTAAATATCCTTAACGAACTAGAAGACTATTTTAACGAACTAACTTAATATCTTAACAATTATTGCATTAATTAAACGATAAATACATTAACGATAAATACAAGACTCGAGACGCAAAACCGTGTACTAACAGAGACTTATGTCAAAACTTTTGGTGGTGTGGCATGAAGGAAGACGTTGCCAAATACGTAAGTAAATGTCTCACTTGTCAACAAGTAAAGATTGAGCACTAGCGTGCTAGTGGTTTATTGCAGCCGTTGGAAATTCCCGTATGGAGATGGGATGAGATTTCGATGGATCTCGTTATGGGTTTGCCAAATACCTTTAAGAAAAATGATACTATATGGGTAGTTTTTGACAGACTATCTAAATTAGCACACTTCTTACTTATTCAAGAACGATTTTCAGTGAGTAAATTATCCAAAGTATTCCTTCAGGAAATTATTCGACTACTGGTACTCCGTCTTCGATCGTTTCTGATAGAGATCCACGATTCACTTCACGTTTTTGGAAAGGCTTCCAAGCAGCTTGGGGCACAAGTTTGAAGTTTAGTACTGCTTTCCATCCACAAACCGACGGTCAATCCAAACATGCAATCCAGACTTTAGAAGATATGCTTCATGCATGTGCACTTGAGTGGAC
This sequence comes from Bidens hawaiensis, assembly GCF_021521415.1. NCBI lineage: Eukaryota > Viridiplantae > Streptophyta > Magnoliopsida > Asterales > Asteraceae > Bidens > Bidens hawaiensis. The sequence goes on from NW_027506837.1 coordinate 1,123, forward strand.
AGGTAACTGGGATGAATATTTATGCCTTGTTGAGTTTGCTTACAACAATAGTTGGCAAGCAAGTATTGGTATGGCCTCGTTCAAGCTTTTATACGGTCGAAAGTGTCGAGCCCCAACATGTTGGGAAGAAGTAGGAGAATATATCATTGAAGGACCCGAGTTAGTCCAAATTCAAACGAGAAAGTTGCTGTTGCACGAGAGAAACTGAAAGAAGCACAAAGTCGACAAAAGAGTTATGCAGATCAGCACCGGTGGGCACTCGAATTTCAAGTCGGTGTTCATGTGTTTCTGAAAGTGTCACGTTGTCGTGGTGTTCGTAGATTCTGTATGAAGGGAAAACTTAGCCCTCGTTATATCGGGCCATTTGAGATTCTCGAGAGAATTGGAGAAGTTTCGTATCGTTTGGCATTACCACCACAACTTTCACATGTTCATAACGTGTTTCATGTGTCCTTGTTGAGAGGATATAATTACCATCCGCTTCACCTCATTAGTTATCCATTACATAAGATCCATGAAGATCTCTCGTATGAAGAGGAACCCGAAGCAATTCTAGATCGACAAGAAAGAGTGATGCGTAGAAAAGTAATTCCTTTTGTTAAGGTTCTCTAGAAGAACCACTCCAAGCGTGAAGCTACATGGGAAACTGAAGAGTCAGTTCGTTCCGCATATCCTAATATGTTCGAGTGATAGAATCTTTAGTCCAGGTAACTGTGAACCCTACATTCGATTTGTTACATTTTCTGAACTATGTGGATATTTTTAAATTCTTTACACTACTTATGTGATTGTATATACTCTGATCTATCTCTGAAATATGGTATGAGTACCAATAGTTGCTATGTTATCTGGTCCGTTCTCCGTCAATTTCCCGATGACATCAAGATACATTATAGGAAAAACTATTAGGGCATGGTTGTATGGTAAGTGACAATTACGAACGCGTGGTAATTGTGAATTACAAGTAAAAATATGCGCTAATGGGAATCCTAATGTGTAGATTGGTGTCTATCCTCTATCTATGTTATGAAATCATTGTTTTTGTTACATTTTAAAGGATTCATATTTTGGCCTATAAATTTCGAGGACGAAATTTCTTTTTAGGGGGTAATAGTTGAAATAACCCATATAAATAATGATAATAAAAAAAAATATAATAATAATAATGATAATTGTATTAACTAAATTCAAATATAAATAAATAAATAACATGACCAAAGTGAAACCAATTGAATGGAAATAAGTGAACATAGAGCCATCTATATAAATCAATAAATAATATGATGATTATAACAATAAAAAAAATAAAATACAAGAAGAGGCAATATAATAACTTTTCAACCTACTCAAGTTGTGTCTTTCCTTGTTATATTTCACTCCAAAAGCAAGAAAACGAACCAGCTTTATAATGAGTACATGTGAACATCCTTGATTAATCATCTGATTTTGACAAATCAACCCTCACTCTTCACATTGATTAAAAAACTCTGTAACCTTACAAACTGAAAGATAATGTCACACCACGCCATCCCATCTATTCATGCCATATTCATCATTTCATGTAATGATAACCACAAATAATATCATGAGATTTTTTAACTTCTCATAATGGAACATTCCCTTTAAAAAACGGATATCATCCCACCACAACCTCATCGTTCTAACTTCACATCTCCCTCTAGCTCTCCTTTCTTTCCGAAAATTCCGTTAGCGAGAAAGCTTTATGAGGCACCAACCCGACAACACAGTCACGTTTATCCACCTCCCACCACCATAACCACCGTCTCTGTTAAAACATCAAACCGCCCGCTACCACCGTGGAACCGCCCAACATAACCACCACTCGTCGTCTCCAAACTCTTGAAACCTCATCCAACCTATAGAAACCACGAGCCAAGGCACAGCTACCGGTTTGTGTTTTCCGCTAACCACCACCAACACCGGAGAACCATTAGTTGTTCGAAAAAATCGCCGCCGCTCTACACGTTTTCGAGCAAGTATTTCCGCCATCTTATCGCGAATCCATCTAAGGTAACCCGAACCTAAGGTTATATAAATGTTCTACTTAATACTGAATGAGAATCATAAAGCAAATAATCAATATATATAAAACATGGCTTTTCAAACTTAGAACCATAACGAGTGAGTATGGAAGAGATAAACCAGCAAAACAAGTTGTTATATAGTTAAATGTTCAGTTATAAAGCAAGGGCCTAACTGGTGCAACTAGTTTAGACAAAAACTTCTAAACAGCAGGTCTTGAGTTCGAAAACGGTGTCCTGCATCTGTTTTGTTTGTTATATAATTAACAGGTCACTATATTTAATAGTAGACTGTCTCAAGTAATACACAAATTTGATTGTTGGATCGTTGGTTAAGACATTTGGGATGTAGCAAAAGGATGCAGGTTCGAAACCCTTTGGCAAAATTCAATTTTTTTAATAGTTTAACTCTTCTTACTAATTTGTTTCACTTTTCTGAAATATTTAACAAATATTGAGTCGTCCAACTGCTTTAACCATCTATTCATAAACAAACTGGTCACGACTTCGAACCTTGCTTCTTGTGTCTATTATTATTAATTTTTTTTACAAATTAAACTACTCTTATTAAATGTAGAATGAATCTGAAAACAAGTATTAATACATTTTTGTTTGCTAGTTCACTGGTTATGTACTTACATTTTTAAAAAATATGTCAAGAGCTCAAACCGCATTTATGACACCATTTTTGATACGTAGTTCATCCATAACCATTTTTAACACTTAAAATGATATTGTTAAAATATATAAATAAGAGATATGGACCTCGTTAAATAACACTTACTTAATCAAGCGACTTTATGTTTTCATATATAAGATAAAATTCGACTTTAACCTTTTATAAACCGCACACACCATTATGAGCTACATGCATACGATGTAGGTTGATTAAAAGAGCGCCACTTGTATTACTTATATCAGTAAGACAACTAATCGTTAATCAAGGTACCAATCCTAACCCCCTCCCTATTGTTATCATATTCGATTGTTATAAACCCCGTTGATATTATATTTCTTTGGAACCCCTAACGTCTTTGACACCTCGATTCATTTGGCCGTCCGTTCGATTCATGTTCAGATTACGATTTGTTATTTGACTTGTTAGCATGCGATATATTTATTATTAAAATTGTACTCGTTATCGCATGTTCCGTGATTTGTTAAGATATGAATTGTTATTGTATAACTCAAATTATTTGTACTTTGTTACCATGAGCACTTGCTTCTCGTTGAGTGTCCCACGGGCATAACATTGTGGCATCGATGTTATATGCTCATTCCGTGACGGAGAGATCAGTTCACGTCATCTCTTAAGTACAGGTATGGTACATAGCTATCAGGAGGCGTATGAATATATCCTTGTTTAGTTTCAATTTCAGGAAATGGTTGTGGGTATGCTAACTTATGCCATTTCGAGTGATTGACATATAGGAGTGCCCCCCTGTATGTCGTCACATATTATCAGACTTAGTTATGCTTATGGGTGCATCCGTATTATATGTTTCAGTTCAGTTATTTCAGTTATATAATTTTAATCAGTTATATGTTCTCATATATTGTTATATTATTTTAGTTAATTATTATTTGCTTTTGAGCCTTAATATTCCGTACTGGGCATTTGTCCCATTCCGTAGATCTTTTACCCTTCAGGTTCATAGGATACTATGGGCGAGATCAAGAGAGAAGCCTAACACTTAGGAATAACCCGAAGATGTCTGTTAAGCTTATGTTATTTGAATAATATGTATTTCGAACTTAGTATTTGAACTATCAGTAGTGTGTACCTTTGACTCTAATGAAGTAATGGAATCATGTCTTTTGTCTTTGTATACCTCTGTACATTGTGACACGTCTGCCCTTCCGGGTTGGGGTGTTACAAATGGGTTCGTATACCCAGCGCCTACAAACCCTAATCATACAAACATCCATACATCGTGATTAAACAGTGCCTTTGATCGTTATAAGTTTACGGCTCAATATTCAATTGATTAACCAGTCAATGTTAACGAATTCGAACAAGAATCGTTGCATTTGATTTGTTTTTACCATTTACATATAGATCTAAGGATACTAAATGAACCGAGCATAAACGAACAAGTTTTCGTTACAAACGTACCTTTAACGAATCGGTTTTACGAATCCGATCTAAGCTAGATATCGGTTTCGGCTCGTTACGACGTCCTAGTACCAACAAGCTCGGGTTTTCTCCTTCGGATCTTGGCTCGGGATATGGGAGGGTGTTTGTGTGTGTTTTTGAAGGTGTAGGATATGGTGTAGAGATGGATAAAAATGGAAAGGTTTAGGGTTTAAGGGGTATTAATACTCCCCTAAGCCCATGGACCTAAGGCCCATTTCATCCCTTATTCCATCCTTTAATGTCCAAGCCTACTCTATAATATTTTATTTATTTAACTGATTAACGACATGCCAATAATAAACGAAATCTCCTTTATTTATATTATTGAAAACAGGATGTTACATAAGTTTACTTGAAATTGGCTCTCGGTATTCTATTCATTAGTTTTACTTAACCTTTGTTAAGTAGATATTTGGGTATAAATGCGATATTGCAAGACCCTTTGTTAAAGAGATACAAAAATGAGATTTTACGAGTGTTCGGATTTATCGGTTTGAGTCTTGATAATTGGCCAAGCCCGAAGCCGAGATTCCAAAGTGATAAATCTAATGAGATAACTCATTGAAATCAAAAGAAACTTAACCAAGTGTGTAGTTATATTAGGAAGAACCTCAACGTCCGTTAAGCGAGTGTTTGTCTTTATTGGCCCAAACGTGTTATAAGATCAAGTTGAATCCGACATACCAAGTATTTTGAGAATATAATTAAAATTAGTTTATAATATAGTTTTAAGGAAAATTCTTAGATTCGGTGGCCCAAAACGCAACTTGTTTGTCTTAAGCGAGTGAACACGGTTTAGTTCGGTCTTGGTTTGGTCCTTGACTCGGAATAAGACCGAGGATGGTTACCACATACCCAATACAATAGAACTCATTAGAATAAACTTAGAAAGGATAATACTCAATTCTTACCTACAACATATTAATAATAAAGTATTTAAACGAAAGTTCGGTTTTGGTTCGGTCCTTGACTCGGAATGAAACCGAGGATGGTTACCACATACCCTAATACCATTGAACTATTAAAATGATTTGGAAATTAAAATAACTAGAAACTAAACAATAATAATAAGCTTAAACAAATTTAAAGTGTTAACAAGGACTATAATAGTCCTCCATGTAGCCTTGCCTTATAATAGCAATACACCCATTCCAACCATGGCCGGAGAAGGGAAAGCCAAGGAAACAAGGGGAATATATTTTATACAAACTATAATAGCAATCTTTAATTACCAAGAATTAGTTAGATCAAAGATTAGCTTTAGTTTGACCTTGAGAAATCAAACTATCAAGAGTTTGAAAGATGAAACTTAGAACTTAGATGGAGTGTTTGAGATGAATGAGCAACCTAAAATGGAGGTATCGGCCTTGTTTTTATAGGTGAAAAAATAAGGGTTGTCCATAATGTCACTATTGAAGTTCGTTCTAAGGTACCGTAAAGGGTGTTTTCTTGATCCGACAATTGTATAACATAAATGAAACATAAAACCAAATATTTTATTAATTACAAAGGATCCAAAAGACAAAAATGGGCCAGGTTTCCAATACAAATACAAATAAGTTAAACCGAAAATGACGAATGTCACAACTCTGATATTTAGAACAGTGTTTATGAGTAAATCCAACGCTAAAGAAGGGTACCGGGATCGGGGCATTACAAGTTGGTATCAGAGCATAAGTTCGAGAGAAATTAGCATCTTACATGCTTAGACTCGAACAGAGAATGGGACTTAAGTAAGAAACGAAAGTGTCGAGCCCCAACATGTTGGGAAGAAGTAGGAGAAAATATCATTGAAGGACCCGAGTTAGTCCAAATTCAAACGAGAAAGTTGCTGTTGCATGAGAGAAACTAAAAGAAGCACAAAGTCGACAGAAGAGTTATGCAGATCAGCATCGGTGGGCACTCGAATTTCAAGTCGGTGTTCATGTGTTTCTGAAAGTGTCACGTTGTCGTGGTGTTCGTAGATTCTGTATGAAGGGAAAACTTAGCCCTCGTTATATCGGGCCATTTGAGATTCTCGAGAGAATTGGAGAAGTTTCGTATCGTTTGGCATTACCACCACAACTTTCACATGTTCATAACGTGTTTCATGTGTCCTTGTTGAGAGGATATAATTACCATCCGCTTCACCTCATTAGTTATCTATTACATAAGATCCATGAAGATCTCTCGTATGAAGTGGAATCCGAAGCAATTCTAGATCGACAAGAAAGAGTTATGCGTAGAAAAGTAATTCCTTTTGTTAAGGTTCTCTAGAAGAACCACTCCAAACGTGAAGCTACATGGGAAACTGAAGAGTCAGTTCGTTCCGCATATCCTAATATGTTCGAGTGATAGAATCTTTAGTCCAGGTAACTGTGAACCCTACATTCGATTTGTTACATTTTCTGAACTATGTGGATATTTTTAAATTCTTTACACTACTTATGTGATTGTATATACTCTGATCTATCTCTGAAATATGGTATGAGTACCAATAGTTGCTATGTTATCTGGTCCGTTCTCCGTCAATATCCGTATGACATCAAGATACATTCTAGGAAAAACTATTAGGGCATGGTTGTATGGTAACTGACAATTACGAATGCGTGGTAATTGTGAATTACAAGTGAAAATATGCGCTAATGGGAATCCTAATGTGTAGATTGGTGTCTATCCTCTATCTATGTTATGAAATCATTGTTTTTGTTACATTTTAAAGGATTCATATTCTGGCCTATAAATTTCGAGGACGAAATTTCTTTTTAGGGGGTAATAGTTGAAATAACCCATATAAATAATGATAATAATAAAAAAATATAATAATAATAATGATAATTGTATTAACTAAATTCAAATATAAATAAATAAATAAATAACATGACCAAAGTGAAACCAATTGAATGGAAATAAGTGAACATAGAGCCATCTATATAAATCAATAAATAATATGATGATTATAACAATAAAAAAAAATAAAATACAAGAAGAGACAATATAATAACTTTTCAACCTACTCAAGTTGTGTCTTTCCTTGTTATATTTTACTCCAAAAGCAAGGAAACGAACCAGCTTTATAATGAGTACATGTGAACATCCTTGATTAATTATCTGATTTTGACAAATCACCTCACTCTTCACATTGATTAAAAAACTCTGTAACCTTACAAACTGAAAGATAATGTCACACCACGCCATCCCTTCTATTCATGCCATATTCATCATTTCATGTAATGATAACCACAAATAATATCATGAGATTTTTTAACTTCTCATAATGGAACATTCCCTTTAAAAAACGGATATCATCCCACCACAACCTCATTGTTCTAACTTCACATCTCCCTCTAGCTCTCATTTCTTTCCGGAAATTCCGTTAGCGAGAAAGCTTTATGAGACAATAACCAGACAACACCGTCACGTTTGTCCACCTCCCACCACCATAACCACCGTCTCTGTTAAAACATCAAACCGCCCGCTACCACCGTGGAACCGCCCAACATAACCACCACTCGTCGTCTCCACACTCTTGAAACCTCATCCAACCTATAGAAACCACGAGCCAAGGCACAGCTACCGGTTTGTGTTTTCCGCTGACCACCACCAACGACCGGAGAACCATCAGTTGTTCGAAAAAAAATCGCCGCCGCACTACACGTTTTCGAGCAAGTATATCCGCCATCTTATCGCGAATCCATCTAAGGTAACCCGAACCTAAGGTTATATAAATGTTCTACTTAATACTGAATGAGAATCATAAAGCAAATAATCAATATATATAAAACATGGCTTTTCAAGCTTAGAACCATAACGAGTGAGTATGGAAGAGATAAACCAGCAAAACAAGTTGTTATATAGTTAAATGTTTAGTTATAAAGCAAGGGCCTAACTGGTGCAACTAGTTTAGACAAAAAAACTTCTAAACAGCAGGTCTTGAGTTCGAAAACAGTGTCCTGCATCTGTTTTGTTTGTTATATAATTAACAGGTCACTATATTTAATAGTAGACTGTCTCAAGTAATACACAAATTTGATTGTTGGATCGTTGGTTAAGACATTTGGGATGTAGCAGAAGGATGTAGGTTCGAAACCCTTTGGCAAAATTCAATTTTTTTAATAGTTTAACTCTTCTTACTAATATGTTTAACTTTTCTGAAATTTTTAACAAATATTGAGTCGTCCAACTGCTTTAACCATCTATTCATAAACAAACTGGTCACGACTTCGAACCTTGCTTCTTGTGTCTATTATTATTAATTTTTTTTACAAATTAAACTGCTCTTAATAAATGTAGAATGAATCTGAAAACAAGTATTAATACATTTTTGTTTGCTAGTTCACTGGTTATGTACTTACATTTTTAAACAATAAGTCAAGAGCTCAAACCGCATTTATGACACCATTTTTGGTACGTAGTTCATCCATAACCATTTTTAACACTTAAAATGATATTGTTAAAATATATAAATAAGAGATATCGACCTCGTTAAATAACACTTACTTAATCAAGCGACTTTATGTTTTCATATATAAGATAAAATTCGACTTTAACCTTTTATAAACCGCACACACCCTTATGAGCTACATGCATACGATGTAGGTTGATTAAAAGAGCGCCACTTGTATTACTTATATCAGTAAGACCACTAATCGTTAATCAAGGTACCAATCCTAACCCCCTCCCTATTGTTAATATATTCGATTGTTATAAACCCCGTTGATATTATATTTCTTTGGAACTCCTAACGTCTTTGACACCTCGATTCATTTGGCCGTTCGTTCGATTCATGTTCAGATTACGATTTGTTATTTGACTTGTTAGCATGCGATATATTTATTATTAAAATTGTACTCATTATCGCATGTTCCGTGATTTGTTAAGATATGAATTGTTATTGTATAACTCAAATTATTTGTACTTTGTTACCATGAGCACTTGCTTCTCGTTGAGTGTCCCACGGGCATAACATTGTGGCATCGATGTTATATGCTCATTCCGTGACGGAGAGATCAGTTCACGTCGTCTCTTAAGTACAGGTGTGGTACATAGCTATCAGGAGGCGTATGAATATATCCTTGTTTAGTTTCAATTTCAGGAAATGGTTGTGGGTATGCTAACTTATGCCATTTCGAGTGATTGACATATAGGAGTGCCCCCTGTATGTCGTCACATATTATCAGACTCAGTTATGCTTATGGGTACATCCGTATTATATGTTTCAGTTCAATTATTTCAGTTATATAATTTTAATCAGTTATATGTTCTCATATATTGTTATATTATTTTAGTTAATTATTATTTGCTTTTGAGCCTTAATAATATGTACTGGGCATTTGGCTCATTCTGTAGATCTTTTACCCTTCAGGTTCATAAGATACTATGGGCGAGATAAAGAGAGAAGCCTAACACTTTGGAATAACCCGAAGATGTCTGTTAAGCTTATGTTATTTGAATAATATGTATTTCGAACTTAGTATTTGAACTATCAGTAGTATGTACCTTTGACTCTAATGAAGTAATGGAATCATGTCTTTTGTCTTTGTATACCTCTGTACATTGTGACACGTCTGCCCTTCCGGGTTGGGGTGTTACAAATGGATTCGTATACCCAGCGCCTACAAACCCTAATCATACAAACATCCATACATCGTGATTAAACAGTGCCTTTGATCGTTATAAGTTTACGGCTCAATATTCAATTGATTAACCTGTCAATGTTAACTAATTCCAACAAGAATCGTTGCATTTGTTTTGTTTTTACCATTTACATATAGATCTAAGGATACTAAATGAACCGAGCATAAATGAACAAGTTTTCGTTATAAACGTACCTTTAACGAATCGGTTTGACGAACCCGATCTAAGCTTGATATCGGTTTCGGCTCGTTACGACGTCCTAGTACCAACAAGCTCGGGTTTTCACCTTCGGATCTTGGCTCGGGATATAGGAGGGTGTTTGTGTGTGTTTTTGAAGGTGTAGGATATGGTGTAGAGATGGATAAAAATTGAAAGGTTTAGGGTTTAAGGGGTATTTATACTCCCCTAAGCCCATGGACCTAAGGCCCATTTCATCCCTTATTTCATCCTTTAATGTCCAAGCCTACTCTATAATATTTTATTTATTTAACTGATTAACGACATGCCAATAATAAACGAAATCTCCTTTATTTATATTATTGAAAGCAGGATGTTACATAAGTTTACTTGAAATTGGCTCTCGGTGTTCTATTCATTAGTTTTACTTAACCTTTGTTAAGTAGATATTTGGTTATAAATGCGATATTGCAAGACCCTTTGTTAAATAGATACAAAAACGAGATTTTACGAGTGTTCGGATTAATCGGTTTGAGTCTTGATAATTGACCAAACCCGAAGCCGAGATTCCAAAGTGATAAATGTAATGAGATAACTCAATGAAATCAAAAGAAACTTAACCAAGTGTGTAGTTCTATTAGGAAGAACCTCAACGTCCGTTAAGCGAGTGTTTGTCTTTATTGGTCCAAACTTGTTATATGATCAAGTTGAATCCGACATACCAAGTATTTTGAGAATATAATTAAAATTAGTTTATAATATAGTTTTAAGGAAAAATCTGAGATTCGGTGGCCCAAAACACAACTAGTTTGTCTTAAGCGAGTGAACACGGTTTAGTTCGGTCTTGGTTTGGTCCTTGACTCGGAATAAGACCGAAGATGGTTACCACATACCCAATACAATAGAACTCATTAGAATAAACTTAGAAATGATAATACTCACGTCTTACCAACATGTTAATAATAAATAATTTAAACGAAAGTTCGGTTATGGTTCGGTCCTTGACTCGGAATGAAACCGAGGATGGTTACCACGTACCCAAATACCATTGAACTATTAAAATGATTTGGAAATTAAAAAAACTAGAAACTAAACAATAATAATAAGCTTAAACAAATTTAAAGTGTTAACAAGGACTATAATAGTCCTCCATGTAGCCTTGCCTTATAATAGCAATACACCCATTCCAACCATGGCCGGAGAAGGGAAAGCCAAGGAAACAAGGGGAACATATTTTATACAAACTATAATAACAATCTTTAATTACCAAGAATTAGTTAGAATCAAAGATTAGCTTTAGTTTGACCTTGAGAAATCAAACTATCAAGAGTTTGAAAGATGAAACTTAGAACTTAGATGGAGTGTTTGAGATGAATGAGCAACCTAAAATGGAGGTATCGGCCTTGTTTTTATAGGTGAAAAAATAAGGGTTGTCCATAATGTCACTATTGAAGTTCGTTCTAAGGTACCGTAAAGGGTGTTTTCTTGATCCGACAATTGTATAACATAAATGAAACATAAAACCAAATATTTTATTAATAACAAAGGATCCAAAAGACAAAAATGGGCCAGGTTTCCAATACAAATACAAATAAGTTAAACCGAAAATGACGAATGTCACAACTCTGATATTTAGAACAGTGTTTATGAGTAAATCCAACGCTAAAGAAGGGTACCGGGATCGGGGCATTACAAGTTGGTATCAGAGCATAAGTTCGAGAGAAATTAGCATCTTACATGCTTAGACTCGAACAGAGAATGGGACTTAAGTAAGAAACGAAAGAAGATGTCGATTCAAGAAAGCCGTGTGTCACTCAAGCACGCTAAGTAAGGTAAAGTATATGATTAATTTCATCTATAATGTAAGAATGTGTAAGAAAGTTAGCTTAATTGCTAGGGATAAGAGTGTATGATTATATGAACTGTTTGATTGCCTAACTGTTTAGAAGTAGAACCACCACAAATAGACTCATAAAGGGAAGTGTGTAGGAAACGCAAAGTAATGTGATCAGCTAATCACAGCTGGCCACTGTTATTACCTGTTAGCATTACTATCCTTGTAGTAAATAGTTTCTTGAGTGATGACGTTTGTGTTTCCTTATAGAATACGAATGTCCGGAGCAAGAAATATTGTAGGATAAGGAGGTCGTACGGGACGTCGTGGTAGGCCACATATAGTTTACGAACCTTCTATAGGACCAGCTACTAACATAAGGGAGAAGGAAGTGTAACTCGATCCTGCTATTCAAGTTTCCACTTCTCAAGATATAGCTACTCCAATGAAGAATTTACAAACTGGAAAGTCTGCTGAAAGCCATGCAAGGACCGCTGAGAGGGAAGGGAAGGATGGTAAGAAAGCTGATGAGAATGAGGAAGGTGACTCGAGTGAAGTTCAATCTATGAAGGTTAATGAAAGAAAGTGAGGACGAGGTGGGTGTAACTACATTTCGTTCAAATGTTGCGACCTGCCAAATCTATCTGGTTTAGGAGACGCAATCTCTACTCTTTATGGAAAAACCACAATGGACAAGGTTATCTGAATTGGTGAGTGTCGTCCCGACCAAGCAGTAGGTTATGCTACATAACCGTTTGGCAATGAGGCTATGCACTTGTTGGAGACCGTGGAATATAGGAAGACTCGAGAAGAGATTAAGGCAATGAGGTGGGATGACCTGAAGGAGTTGGTGATGAAACAATTTTGTGCTGATGCTTAGGTTGAGAGAGTTGAGATGAAGTTTCTAAATCTGAAGGCGGGGAAGATGACACACCACGAATACACTACTGAATTCAACCGCATGCCGAGTTTGGTGCCTGGCATAGTGAACACCGAAGCCAATCGAATCAAGTGTTACATAAGAGGGCTACCATAAAATGTTCGCAACTTAGTAAAGACTAGTAAACCTACTTCCTCTGACTCTGTTGTTAAACTCGCAAAGATAATTTACGATGATCTAGCTGTGGAAGAGGTGGTGTTAGAAGAGAAGAAATAGAAGAAATGGATTGCTCCTGCTAAACGACCCGGTACTTAGTTGTGGAACCCTAAGGATAAGAAGCCGAGGGTGTGGGAGAATAGTTCATGTAAGACTAGTGGTACGATGCACGATGGTGAGTGTAGGTGGAGTAAGGGTACAGACGGTTGCTACAAGTGTGACAATCGTCAATTTCAGGTTAACCCCTTTAACTCAACTCCGTCAATTCAAACTTTAAGATCGTTGAATCTATAACGCACACTTCATTACATTTAAACTAGGGTTTAAATGACGCTTAACACTTACTACATGTGTAGTCTTTCGGGATTTGCACTGAAACGCAAACGAGTTGACGCGAACGATTGATAAATAAACGACAAACGTCAAAACACTAATTATGTGATAATTATGTGTTAGGTAAATGTGTGTTACTTGATTGTTATGTGGAATGTTAAACAAGAAACAAGAACCAACTAGTTTAGGCTATAGATGTAACACTTGAAAGATTAGGGACTAGAGTGTAACTTATATTATTATAAATATAACCTATTCATAAAACCCTAACCTATTAACCCCCACCCGATCGGCCTCTCTCCCTCCTTGCTCCCTCACGGCTGCCGTCCACAAAGAACACACATACACACATCAAATCAAGTGATTAATCCAAGAACTAGGTGCTAGGAAGGTATACTTGATCACCTCTTACCTCTTTGTTGTTTAATTTTGATGTTTAATGGGTTAAGTATAAACCCTAATCGGCCGATTATGTTCATGTATATGATTGATATGATTGTTGTTAATTGGATAATGGATTGATAACTAGATTGATGTTGTTGCATGATTCATTGTTGTCTTTGAATTGATTTAAAACACAAACCCTAATCTTGTATGCATGGTGTAATTGACATGCATGGATAGTGGTGGTAGTGTCTAGCATGTTATATGATTGATTTATGGTCCATAGATAGTTAAATTGTTGAGTTTTGATGTGAACAGATTCTGGACAGAATGTGTATACGATGTTTAAATGACTGTAACGAAGTGTAAACGTGAAAATTGGTTGAGATTGTGGGTACTGCAGTAAACTAGGTTGAGTCTAGTTTCCATGAAGTATAAGTTTGTAATTTTTGGACAAGTAGAAGTGTACTTTTATTATTTTACAAAAACGTGGTACAAAGCTGAGCTGTTAGACCTGCTGTTAGGTTAAGTTGTAAATGTTATATCTCATGAACCACGAGGCCAATTGGGTTGGTTCCACTTCTGGAAGTTGACTCATTGAGTTAGGAACCAAACCCAAGTGGTCTTGCATTTATTGGATTTTTCGTTTAACGGGAATTGCAAATAACATTCTGTTGCGCATGAATCTGACTGATATGAGTTTACTGTAGTGTTTTGATCATTATGAGAAATCTATATGGAATAAAAATAAGATAAAATATGTTCTGGAAACCTAAGACATGTATGTTTCAGTGGTGATTTTTGGTGAATTAATTGAGATGATATGATCGGTGAAATAGTACAATCTTTCAAGTAGAAATTCTGTCACAGTGAAACTAGCTGCTGAGTTGTGTATAAATGCATGAAATATGATATTTCTTATATAATTGTTATGTTTTGACCAAAATACCCTTGCGGGGAATAGTTGCAAATTGATTGCCATGATTTGACCAAATTGCCCTTATGGGGAATAATGGCTAGTAATTGTTATTTGTTGACCAAAATGCCCTTACGGGGAAAATTGCTAGTAAAGTATGTTATTAATACATGACACAAAAGTAATTGTTCACTCACGTATCGTATCACAATTGTACTTGTTTAAGTCACACACAATTCACAAACGAAACACGAAATCTGTTACGTGCCTAGGTATTATGTGCCGAGTCTAGAGACTCGTTAAACGTACCGATACTTAGAAAATCTCTTTGTTATTTAGAACGCTAGAGAGTTTCTACGACGCACATCACTTGGTGATCTAGATCGGGATATTCTTCGCAAACAGTGAGTTTCACTTACCCCACTCTTAAACTGTTTTCAAACGTTTTTCACTTGGGGGAGATAACATACTCCGATAAACGCATTTTTGAGATAAACGCATATTTAAGATTTTGTTATAAATTATATATCACTTGTAAAGACTAAGCGGCAAACGTAACATTTGAAGTCCCACACATCGAACCGGTTAATATTTAGAATAGCGAGTCACTGTTGAGTAGTACTACTGGGTTTGACAACCCCCACCCGACGCTAAGCTCAACTGGAGGTTGAGTGGGGTGTAATTTTGGCTAACACTTACCATGGTCTGGATTGACCTGGTGACGGGCACTTGATAAACAGTCAGCTTCGGTGTCGAACCACTTAGTAATACTTGTTGTATAGATTAGCTACCTATCGATATATAATTTGACATAACATTATCTGGAAACGCAAAACGCCGTAACGTGGTTACGTAAAACGCCGTAACGTGGTTACGCAAAACGCTTAAATGCCGTAACGTGGTTACGCAAAACGCAAAACGCCGTAACGTGGTTACGCAAAACGCTTAAACGCCGTAACGAGGTTACGCAAAACACTTAACGTAAACGCTGAATGCAAACGCTAAATGATTTATCTTATATAACTTATGAACTCACCAACCTTGTGTTGACACTTTTAGTATGTTATTCTCAGGTAGCCGAGGCGGGCGCGCGGTTTAGGAGCATGCATTAAATGAAAACACTTTTATTCTGCAAACTTATTTTTAACAGTTATCTTTGGTTTTAAGTCGTCCTGCGTGACGCAACTTTTGAATTAAGGTTTTTACGCTTCCGCACTTATTTGCATTTAAACGTTTTTATGGTTTGATTATAACTGATGATTCCGATTCTGCCAGTTCACACCCTCTGACGGTAAAACTCCGTGAGTGGATTTTGAGGGTGTGACAGATTGGTATCAGAGCCATTGGTTATAGCGAACTAGAAGCTGCATGCATACTAGACTATAACCGCGACGACCCATTAGTTATAATGATACGCACTACATAGGTTTGTGTAGTCTGGTAATCTTATCTCCTTATCTCTTTCACTCATACGCGCGCATACACGGCTTACCTGTAGGAATGTCGACGCCACCCTCATCATCATCCGATTCGATGACGCATGCTCACGGGAAGGAACCTCAGTTACCTACCGCCTCGCCACCCCGCGTAGTCCCGGAACTCGAAGCTCCCGCACCGAAGAGGTACCGCCTATCCGGAGGCCTTTACGAAAACGACGTTAGCTGGGATTGGTACCCTAACATGATCAGACGTATGGTCTATCGCGAACAAGTTCCCTCGTTGCCTCACCCGAACCATCCTGCTTATCCCAACACCCTACCACCCATAACCGAACCTGTAGAGCGAGTTCTCGCAGCTGTCGTTTCTTGTTTGGAGCGTGATGTGGGTTACATGCGCTACACGAGAGAGAACGTTTCCAGACTGTTTAAAGACGGAACCGAGACTAAGGAGGAGATTGCCCGCATGGCGGCGGCAATGAAAGATATGCAAGGGGCTAGTGATCAACAGATGAAGGTTATGATGAAGATGCAAGCCGAAATGATAGACTTGAAAGAGCAACTCCAAGAAGCAAGGACCCGAACTGAGATAGCGTTAGAACGTTGCGATATCCTACAAATGCAACTTGCTCAGAACGCAGCAGAACCTGAGGCAGAGCCTGAGGCAGAGCCTGAGGCCGAACCCGAGGCAGAGCCTGAAGTAGAACCTGAAGAAGATCCCGAAGAGGAGCCTGAGGAAGATCCTGAGGAAGATCCCGAGGAGGAACCCGAAGAGGAACCAGAGGAAGAACCGGCTGAGGAGGAGGCACACTCGGAGGTGTCCTCAGATGACGACATCTAGTGATGATGACACTTAGATGGAGGGGTTGTCTCCATCCGAACTATTATTTTCTATGATTTTAAGGATTGATTGGAAATACTTTGTAGCGAATACAATGGTTTTAATCATGAATTTTTATTTAGACTAATATGCGGTTGTGATGTGATGTTGTTTCTTATTTTCTTTCTTACCTATTTTTTTTTTTTTTTTTTTTCATGTATGGTGTGTTGTATATGAAGGAAAAATTCATGTTTAACATTTTATACTGTGATTCAAGGAAATGGCCGGAAGAAACGCTGGACGAGGACGTGGTAACATCAGCATGACTGCAGCTGAACTCCAAACTCTGCTGAATGACCATGTGGCGGCCGCTTTAGCTGCACACGTTCAGAATCAAACAGGAGGTCCGAATGGAACATGTACCTTCAAGAACTACCTAGACTGCAAGCCCAGTACGTTTAAGGGCACTGAGGGAGCTATAGGCTTCCTGCGTTGGGCTGAGAAGGCCGAGTCGGCCTTTGAGATGTGTAACTGTCCCCCTGCCAGTAGGGTCAAATTCGCTGCTGGGACACTTGAGGATTCCGCCCTCACTTGGTGGAATTCGAACGTCCAGATCCTTGGATTGGAACTGGCTAACGCGATGAACTGGGAGGAGTTCAAAAACATGATGCGAGAGGAGTACTGTCCGAGGGAGGAAATTTCGAAGTTAGAATCGGAGTTTTGGTCGTTGAAGATGGTGGGTTCGGAGATTGAAGCCTACACTACTCGTTCGCACGAGTTGGCTGTGATGTGTCCGCGGATGGTGGATCCGCCGAGCAAGAGGATAGAGATGTACATTGATGGGTTAGCACCACAGATTCAGGGTATGGTGACGTCTTCCAGACCAGCCAAGATCCAGCAAGCGATCCGTTTGGCTCACAAACTGACGGATCAGGCTGTGACCCAGGGTGCGTTACCACCGAGGGGTTCGACTGTTAAAGCCCGTGACAACCCGAGTAATGACCACGTCAGCAACAGTAACAGCAACAGCAACCCGAACAGCGGGAAGAGAAAGTTTGACAACACCAGATCTTCATCCTCGAACCTCCCACCGCAACAACACTACCGTAAGCCCGAGTTCACTCGGAGCTTTAACACTCAGAATCACAACAACAACAACAACAACGGTAGCGGGCAGGTTTCGAGCGGATATGCTGGGAAATATCCAAAGTGCAACAGGTGCAACTATCATCATGTTGGCCAGTGTGACCGTGTCAAGTGTCAAAGATGCGGAAAGATAGGTCACCCAGCGAAAGAGTGTAGAGGAGACCTTGCGGCAAAGGGTGCTCCTAAGCCACCGATGACAACTAAGGGATGTTTTGAATGTGGGCAGGAAGGTCATTTCCGGAAGGATTGCCCCAAGCTGAAACAGAATGACAACAATGGGGGTAATGGAAGTGGCAGTAATGGTGGAGGAAATGGCAAAGGAAGAGCGTTTGTGATTGGATCGGGTCAAGCCCGCAATGATCCGCATGTGGTGTCTGGTAAGTTCCCTGTAAACAATTGTTTTGCTTCTATTTTGTTTGACACTGGAGCTGATAGGAGTTTTGTGTCAAAAGCTTTTAGCCAACTTTTAGACCTTACTCCAACCCCGTTAGACGCTAAGTTTCCTGTTGAATTAGCTAACGGTAAAACTGTAATAACAACTCATATACTTGCGGGATGTAAGTTGAAACTGTCAGGTCATGTCTTTGACATCGACCTTATTCCTTTTACGCTTAGTAGTTTCGATGTCGTTGTCGGCATGGACTGGTTATCCGAGAACCGAGCGGAGATTATATGCCATGATAAGATAGTCCATATTCCTACCCCTTCCGGCGAGATCATTTCGGTCCGAGGCGAGAGAAGCGGCATGACCACCAGTTTCATTACCCTTTTGAAGGCACAGAAGTATCTACGAAAGGGTCATCCGGCAATTTTGGCGCAGATTGTTGAGAAACCCGCGGAGGAGAAACGAATTGAAGACATACCGGTTGTGCGAGACTTTCCGGAAGTTTTCCCGGAGGATTTGCCCGGACTCCCTCCTATTCGTCAAGTCGAATTCCAAATCGAGTTGACACCCGGTGCAGCACCCATAGCACGAGCCCCGTATCGGCTCGCACCGGCGGAACTTCAGGAGTTGTCCACTCAGTTGCAAGATTTGTTGGATAAAGGTTTTATCCGACCTAGCTCATCGCCATGGGGAGCCCCTGTCTTGTTTGTCCGAAAGAAAGACGGGACTTTCCGAATGTGCATCGACTACCGGGAGTTGAACAAGGTGGCGGTCAAGAACCGTTATCCTTTACCCCGAATTGATGATTTGTTTGACCAGCTTCAGGGATCGAGTTACTACTCGAAGATCGATCTACGATCCGGTTACCACCAGCTGAGAGTGCGCGAAGAAGATATTTCAAAGACGGCTTTCAGAACACGGTATGGTCACTACGAGTTTTCGGTTATGCCTTTTGGCCTAACCAACGCACCAGCCGTATTTATGGATCTCATGAATCGAGTATGCAAGGCGTACCTCGACAAGTTCGTGATTGTTTTCATCGATGATATTCTCGTCTACTCCAAGAACGAGACTGACCACGAAGAGCACTTAAGGGTAATTCTGGAACTATTGAAGAAGGAACAACTGTATGCTAAACTCTCGAAATGTGAATTTTGGCTTCGCGAGGTTCACTTTTTAGGACATGTGATCAACGAGAATGGTATCCATGTCGATCCCGGTAAGGTAGAGGCCATCAAAAACTGGGAAGCACCTAAGACTCCGACTGAGGTGCGACAATTCCTAGGACTGGCCGGCTACTACCGGCGTTTCATCGAGGGATTTTCAAAGATTGCTCAACCCCTCACCGCTTTGACTCACAAGGGCACTAAGTACAACTGGGGTGACGCGCAAGAATCCGCTTTTCAACTATTGAAAACCAAGCTTTGTAGCGCCCCTATTTTAGCCCTCCCCGAGGGAACGGAAAATTTTGAGGTACACTGTGACGCATCTATACAAGGTCTCGGTTGTGTGTTGATGCAACTCGAGAAGGTTATAGCCTACGCCTCTCGACAACTACGGGTTCACGAGAAGAACTACACGACCCACGATTTGGAACTCGGAGCTGTGGTGTTTGCTCTTAAGATATGGAGGCATTACTTGTACGGTACCAAGTTTACCATTTACACCGACCACAGGAGTCTCCAACATATCTACGATCAGAAGGAGCTGAACATGCGACAGCGTCGTTGGGTCGAGCTGCTTAAAGATTATGATTGTGCCATCAAGTACCACCCTGGCAAGGCCAATGTGGTGGCCGACGCCCTCAGCAGAAAAGAAACAGATAAACCCAGACGGGTGAGAGCATTGCAACTCACGATTCATGCCAGCTTACCCGATCAGATTCGCGATGCGCAACTGGAAGCTTTGAAAGGTGATAATTTTCCATCGGAACTCATGCGGGGCATGAGCAAGCAACTTGAAACCAAATCGGACGGGGTCCGATATTTTGAGAACCGGATTTGGGTTCCACGATACGGAGAGTTGAGAACTCTAGTGATGGACGAAGCTCACAAGTCCCGATATTCTATCCACCCTGGCTCAGACAAAATGTATCATGATTTAAAGGCACTTTACTGGTGGCCGAACATGAAAGCCGACATTGCCACCTACGTGAGCAAATGCTTGACTTGTGCCAGAGTCAAGATAGAATACCAGAAACCATCTGGTCTACTGCAACAACCGGAACTCCCAATGTGGAAATGGGAGCACATCTCAATGGATTTTATTACGGGTTTGCCTAAGACACCGACGGGATGCGATACCATCTGGGTGATCGTTGACCGGTTGACTAAATCGGCACACTTCCTAGCAATTAAGGAAACGGACAAAATGGAAAGACTGACTCGCGTATACATGAAAGAAGTGGTGTCTAGACACGGAGTGCCTGTCTCGATCATTTCCGACCGAGATTCTCGTTTCACCTCGCACTTTTGGAAGTCGCTGCAAAGCGCACTGGGCACCCGTCTCGATATGAGTACAGCATACCATCCTCAGACGGATGGGCAAAGTGAACGGACTATTCAGACCCTGGAGGATATGTTGCGTGCATGCGTTTTAGATTTCGGAAAAAGTTGGGAACCCCACTTACCCTTGGTAGAGTTTTCGTATAATAACAGCTACCACGCAAGTATTAAGGCAGCGCCGTTTGAAGCGCTGTACGGACGGAAGTGTCGATCACCACTCTGCTGGGCAGAGGTGGGTGACAGCCAAATCACTGGTCCGGAACTGGTACTCGAAACCTCGGAAAAGATTGTTCAAATCCGAAATCGCATGGCAGCAGCACGAGATCGCCAAAAGAGTTACGCCAACAAGCGCCGAAAACCTCTCGAATTTCAAGTGAACGATCGGGTGTTACTCAAAGTCTCACCTTGGAAAGGAGTGGTTCGCTTTGGGAAGCGAAACAAACTCAACCCACGGTATGTTGGTCCGTACCGGATAACTGAGCGCATTGGCCCGGTGGCGTACCGACTGGACCTACCAACAGAACTCAGTGGCGTACACGATGTATTCCACGTATCAAATTTGAAGAAATGCCTATCTGATGAATCCCAAGTAGTCCCTTTGGAGGAACTACAAGTTGATGAACAGTTACGTTTCATTGAAGAACCAGTCGAGGTTTTGGATTGGGAAACCAAAACGCTCAAACACAGCAAAATTCCAATCGTTAAGGTTCGTTGGAACTCGAGACGTGGACCGGAGTTCACGTGGGAACGCGAGGATCAAATGATGAAAAAGTATCCTCACCTTTTTGAAGGGCTAACCAAACACCGAAAACCGCGAAACCCGGCAAACCGTCAAACATCACCGGAGGTATGAATTAAATTTCGAGACGAAATTTCTTTCTACTAGGGGATGATATGACAAACTGAAAATTTTTTTTTTTACTCTTTCAGACTCTCATCACGACTTGACTCAAATTTTCGGGACGAAAATTCTTTAACATGGGAATGATGTGACAATCGTCAATTTCAGGTTAACCCCGTTAACTCAACTCCGTCAATTCAAACTTTAAGATCGTTGAATCTATAACGCACACTTCATTACATTTAAACTAGGGTTTAAATGACGCTTAACACTTACTACATGTGTAGTCTTTCGGGATTTGCACCGAAACGCAAACAAGTTGACGCGAACGATTGATAAATAAACGACAAACGTCAAAACACTAATTATGTGATAATTATGTGTTAGGTAAATGTGTGTTACTTGATTGTTATGTGGAATGTTAAACAAGAAACAAGAACCAACTAGTTTAGGCTATAGATGTAACACTTGAAAGATTAGGGACTAGAGTGTAACTTATATTATTATAAATATAACCTATTCATAAAACCCTAACCTATTAACCCCCACCCGATCGGCCTCTCTCCCTCCTTGCTCCCTCACGGCTGCCGTCCACAAAGAACACACATACACACATCAAATCAAGTGATTAATCCAAGAACTAGGTGCTAGGAAGGTATACTTGATCACCTCTTACCTCTTTGTTGTTTAATTTTGATGTTTAATGGGTTAAGTATAAACCCTAATCGGCCGATTATGTTCATGTATATGATTGATATGATTGTTGTTAGTTGGATAATGGATTGATAACTAGATTGATGTTGTTGCATGATTCATTGTTGTCTTTGAATTGAGTTAAAACACAAACCCTAATCTTGTATGCATGGTGTAATTGACATGCATGGATAGTGGTGGTAGTGTCTAGCATGTTATATGATTGATTTATGGTCCATAGATAGTTAAATTGTTGAGTTTTGATGTGAACAGATTCTGGACAGAATGTGTATACGATGTTTAAATGACTGTAACGAAGTGTAAACGTGAAAATTGGTTGAGATTGTGGGTACTGCAGTAAACTAGGTTGAGTCTAGTTTCCATGAAGTATAAGTTTGTAATTTTTGGACAAGTAGAAGTGTACTTTTATTATTTTACAAAAACGTGGTGCAAAGCTGAGCTGTTAGACCTGCTGTTAGGTTAAGTTGTAAATGTTATATCTCATGAACCACGAGGCCAATTGGGTTGGTTCCACTTCTGGAAGTTGACTCATTGAGTTAGGAACCAAACCCAAGTGGTCTTGCATTTATTGGATTTTTCGTTTAACGGGAATTGCAAATAACATTCTGTTGCGCATGAATCTGACTGATATGAGTTTACTGTAGTGTTTTGATCATTATGAGAAATCTATATGGAATAAAAATAAGATAAAATATGTTCTGGAAACCTAAGACATGTATGTTTCAGTGGTGATTTTTGGTGAATTAATTGAGATGATATGATCGGTGAAATAGTACAATCTTTCAAGTAGAAATTCTGTCACAGTGAAACTAGCTGCTGAGTTGTGTATAAATGCATGAAATATGATATTTCTTATATAATTGTTATGTTTTGACCAAAATACCCTTGCGGGGAATAGTTGCAAATTGATTGCCATGATTTGACCAAATTGCCCTTATGGGGAATAATGGCTAGTAATTGTTATTTGTTGACCAAAATGCCCTTACGGGGAAAATTGCTAGTAAAGTATGTTATTAATACATGACACAAAAGTAATTGTTCACTCACGTATCGTATCACAATTGTACTTGTTTAAGTCACACACAATTCACAAACGAAACACGAAATCTGTTACGTGCCTAGGTATTATGTGCCGAGTCTAGAGACTCGTTAAACGTACCGATACTTAGAAAATCTCTTTGTTATTTAGAACGCTAGAGAGTTTCTACGACGCACATCACTTGGTGATCTAGATCGGGATATTCTTCGCAAACAGTGAGTTTCACTTACCCCACTCTTAAACTGTTTTCAAACGTTTTTCACTTGGGGGAGATAACATACTCCGATAAACGCATATTTAAGATTTTGTTATAAATTATATATCACTTGTAAAGACTAAGCGGCAAACGTAACATTTGAATTCCCACACATCGAACCGGTTAATATTTAGAATAGCGAGTCACTGTTGAGTAGTACTACTGGGTTTGACAAACCCCACCCGACGCTAAGCTCAACTGGAGGTTGAGGGGTGTAATTTTGGCTAACACTTACCATGGTCTGGATTGACCTGGTGACGGGCACTAGATAAACAGTCAGCTTCGGTGTCGAACCACTTAGTAATACTTGTTGTATAGATTAGATACCTATCGATATATAATTTGACATAACATTATCTGGAAACGCAAAACGCCGTAACGTGGTTACGCAAAACGCAAAACGCCGTAACGTGGTTACGCAAAACGCTTAAACGCCGTAACGTGGTTACGCAAAACGCAAAACGCCGTAACGTGGTTACGCAAAACGCTTAAACGCCGTAACGAGGTTACGCAAAACACTTAACTTAAACGCTGAATGCAAACGCTAAACGATTTATCTTATATAACTTGTGAACTCACCAACCTTGTGTTGACACTTTTAGTATGTTATTCTCAGGTAGCCGAGGCGGGCGCGCGGTTTAGGAGCATGCATTAAATGAAAACACTTTTATTCTGCAAACTTATTTTTAACAGTTATCTTTGGTTTTAAGTCGTCCTGCGTGACGCAACTTTTGAATTAAGGTTTTTACGCTTCCGCACTTATTTGCATTTAAACGTTTTTATGGTTTGATTATAACTGATGATTCCGATTCTGCCAGTTCACACCCTCTGACGGTAAAACTCCGTGAGTGGATTTTGAGGGTGTGACAACAAGTGAGGTAAGATTCAGGGTGGAGAGTGCAAGCTTAGTTCGAATGCTTGCTACAAATGTCGGAAAGTGGGGCACTATGCTCGTGAATGTAGTGCCAAGCCCGCATGCTACAAATGTGGTAAAACTGGTCATATGGCAAGGGAGTGCACTGAGGCTGAAGCTGGAGGAAGTGGAAAGAAAGGTGCTGACCAACCCAGGCCAAAGACTAGAGCCTACATGCTGACTCAGGAGCAGGCTAAGCAGATCCTAGATGCTGTGATTGGTACGTTTCTAGTGAAAGATATTTCCACTTCTGTGTTGTTTGATTCAGGTGCAATAGGAGTTTTGTAGCCACGACATTTAGTAGGATAGCCAAAATGAAATGTTGATGTGTGCCTGAAACCCTTACAGTAGAAACCGCTAGTAAAACTTCGGTTAGGAAAATGAGAATGGTTAAGGATTGTAAGATAGAGTTAGAGGTGTTGGGTTTTATACAAGATTATCAAAGTTCAAGTTAACCATATTTAACTAGAAAACGCAACGGAAGCTTAGATTTTAAAACTTGTTATGAACATACCATTATGTTAAAACTAAAACCCAAAGAACAAGGATCAATATTACAAGAACAAGATGCTCACAAAAGTAAATTGTACCTTCTTATACCTTATGAGAAGATGTAGGTGGATGAAGAAGATAATGTCTTCAAATGGCAAGGTTGCAAAGGAGAAACCCTCAAGCTTTTGATACCCCAAGCTTTTAAACAACAACACCAACTTGTTGCTAGGATTAGAACACTTGAATCAAGCTCACAAAACACCCCCTTTCTTTGGCCAAAGTGGCCGTGAGTTTTGGAGAGAGAGAGAGAGAGTTCTAGCTTGTTTTCACACTTGAGATTTCTTGAAAGAAAAAAGTGGTTTGCATGTGTTGTGTATGGAGGATCAAAAGGGGAACCCAAGACAAAAATAAGGAGCATCTTGGTTTTGATTGGGTAAAACCACCACCCCACATGGGTGGCCGGTTTTGAATTTATTTATTTATTTTATTTTATTTTTTTTTTGTTTTGTTTTAACAATTAAAACATCTCCATCTCATACTTTATAAAACTAATTTTATAAAACATACATGCTATCTTAATTATTTAACCAATTAAATAATTAATTCATATAAATAAATTATCCAGATAATTTATTTAAATCATCAAGTGTAATTATTTAGGAAACCAATTTTCTAATTGCGCAGTGTTCGGTATTCGTCTAAGTGATCAAATCACTAAAAGAATACATTTGGTGTTGTCTAGCTTGTTATTGGGTATGACCCGACTTGGATCAAACACAGTTAGCCACATTAATATAAATATGTGTCTCGGGCATATGAAATTCCAACAATCTCCCACTTGCACGAGATACATAGAAAATTAATGCAAGTGGTGAATACCGCCTAACAACAGTTCATCACCCCTAATGTGTTTGACGAAGTGCCATTCAATAACATCATCCCTTCAAGTCCCTTACTTGATATGATTTAGGTGAATCTATCATTATATCCCTCTGTTACTAGATATCATGTTGAATCTAAGAGACATAGGTGATCATTCTCTTTACAATTCAACTTTATCAGGCCTTAGACATCTAAACTCTCAACACATAAGAGGAACAAATTCCGTCTTGACTGTATACGCCTCTCACTATCACTTTATACTCCACCCGAGCTCATCCTTATGTACCATCTTTTACGAATAGCGAAGGGGAGAGTCAAAGTGTAATACTCGGTGAAAATCAAGGCCCAGTATACATCTCAGGTCTAAGGATAATATGAAATTCTCCTTTACTCAAAATTACTAATGATCAGGTCCATCGACTCCATGTAGTAATATTGAGAGCGGGTCAGTCCAATATTTGTATCCCGCAAATATCTATGAACCTTGGCAGCAAACCTATGCTCCATATTCATTCCTTATGAATATCCACCAATCCTAGTTCATAATAGTCTTGCTTCATATTTGTTCCCACAAATGTGATCGACTACGGACTTTTAGAATAAGATAACTTATTCATGGATTAAACATGCAAAATTAGAATTTAACTCAAGATTCCATAATCATATAAAAGTTAAATTACAAAAGTCTTTTAAACGTAAATACAAAATAGATCAAATCCAATTACTAGAATATCGAAGTCCTAAGCCACTCGCATGACGCTCATGTTTCGGTCTTTCTAGGAGCTTCGTGAATGGATCCGCAAGATTTTGATCAGTTCCAACTTTGCGAATACATATCTTTCCTTTTTCAACTTCATCCCTTATGTAGTTGAATCTCCGCTCTATGTGCCTTGTCTTTTGGTGCGAACGAGGTTCCTTGATTTGAGCAATCGCACCCTCGTTGTCACAAAAGATTTCTAGGGGGTCTTGAATGGAAGAGACCACCCCTAGATCAGTAATGAATTTCTTCAACCATGCAGCTTCCTGAGCTGCCAATGAAGCGGCGATGTATTCTGATTCTGTAGTGGACAATGCTACCACTTCCTGTTTTGAGCTCTTCCAAGAGACAGCTCCTCCATTAAGAGTGAACACATACCCAGATTGTGATCGAGAATCATCTCGATCAGTTTGGAAGCTCGCATCCGTGTAACCTTTTATAGCGAGTTCCTCCTCACCAGATCCATATATCAGAAACATATCCTTAGTTCTCCTAAGGTATTTCAATATGTTCTTAACAGCCATCCAATGACTGTTTCCTGGATTCTGTTGGTATCTGCTTGTCATGCTCAAAGCGCATGACACATCCGGTCTAGTACATATCATCGCATACATGATGGATCCTATAGCAGAAGCATATGGGATTTGTTTCATCATCTCTTGCTCATCCTTTGAGCTTGGACATTGAGCTGAACTCAATATAGTCCCTCTTTGAATAGGTACAAAACCTTTCTTGGAGTTTTCCATCTTGAACCTTTTCAAGATTTTATCAATGTATGTACTTTGGTTCAAACCTATCAAGCGCCTTGACCTATCCCTATAGATCTTTATTCCCAAAATATAGGCAGCTTCACCAAGATCCTTGATGGAAAATCTGCTTCCAAGCCAAGCCTTAACGCTTTCCATGGTTGGAATGTCATTTCCAAATAGTAGAATGTCATCGACATACAATACTAAGAAGGTAATTATACTCCCACTAGCTTTCTTATACACACAAGCCTCATCAGCGTTCTTGATGAATCCAAAATTTTTGATTTCTTCATCAAAACGATGATTCCAAGTTCTAGATGCTTGTTTCAATCCATAGATTGATTTCTTTAACTTGCATACTTTATTAGGATGTTTCGGATCGACAAAACCTTCAGGCTGAACCATATAGACATCTTCCTCAAGATATCCATTTAGGAAAGCGGTCTTGACATCCATTTGCCAAATTTCATAATCATAATGTGCAGCTATGGCAAATAATATCCTAATAGACTTTAGCATTGCCACAGGCGAAAAAGTTTCATCATAATCAACCCCTTGAGTTTGAGTGAAACCTTTAGCTACAAGTCTTGCTTTATAAGTATCCAAGTTTCCATGCATATCAGTTTTTCTTTTGAAAACCCACTTACTTCCAACAGCTTTGGAATTGAGTGGTGGTTCAACCAATTCCCAAACTTGGTTGTCATACATGGATTGCATCTCAACGTTCATGGCTTCAAGCCATTTGTCACAATCATTCTTGGACATTGCATCACGGTATGTGGTTGGTTCATCCGAATCTACCACGTAGCAACCTTCTACAAAAAATCCATATCTTTCAGGTGGATTGCTAACTCTACCAGATCTGCGAACGTTTCGTGTGTTTTGATCAACCACTTGATCACTTTCAACAACCTCTTGTTGAGTGCTAGTATCAACCAATTCTGTATCATCTTGTGGTTCTTGATCCTCATCAAATTTCATTGTTCTATTATTAGTTCCTTCCTTAAGGAACTTAGTTTCCAAGAACTTACCCTTTCGAGCAATAATAACCTTTTGCTCACTAGGGTCGTAAAAGTAATATCCTAAATCATCTTTAGGATAACCTATAAAGATACACTTAGTGGATCGGACTTCTAATTTGTTTGGGGTGTATTGCTTTACATAAGCTTCACAACCCCAAACTTTTAAGAATGATAGCGATGGAGCCTTTCCATGCCATATTTCAAAAGGTGTCTTCTCCACTTTCTTGGTTGGAGCCATATTCAATATGCGAACAGCGGAAAGTAAAGCATAGCCCCAAAATGATAGAGGTAAAGTGCTTCTAGCCATCATCGATCGAACCATATCTAATAGGGTACGATTTCTCCTTTCAGACACACCATTATGTTGTGGTGTTCCAGGTGGAGTAAGTTGTGAAATAATTCCACAATTCTTAAGATGATCTTGAAAAACACCACTTAGGTATTCACCTCCTCTATCACTACGAAGTACTTTGATTGTGGTCTTGAGTTGTCTTTCTACTTCAGTTTTGAAGTCTTTGAACATTTCAAAAGCTTCATCTTTGTGTTTCATTAAGTACACATAACCATATCGACTATAGTCGTCAATAAAGGTAATGAAGTATCTTTCACCATTCCTAGTCATTGGTCTAAAAGGACCACATACATCCGAATGTATGATACCCAATAATTCTTTTGACCTTTCAAAAGTTTTATTAAAGGGTTGCTTTGTCATTTTGCCTTGTAAACAAGATTCACATACATCAAATGAATCATACTCATTTGTTTCTAGAATACCACTCTTGCGAAGAGTTTGCATGCGATTCTTGCTTATATGTCCAAGGCGACAATGCCAAAGATAGGAATCACCCAAGTCCTTCTTGAGTTTCTTGGTGCTGACATTGTACATTGAACTACTATGTGACATACCACTTTGATCTATTTCATATATACCATTCATGGGTATAGCTTTAAAATAAAACATGCCATTCATCAAAACATGAATATCATAATCTATAAATTTAAGATCAAAGCCACATTGTTTTAAAAGGGACACGGAAATAATGTTTCTTCTTAACTTAGGAGCATACAAAACATTCTTCAAAATTACTTCCAAACCACTTGGAAGCTTTAACAAGTAGTCTCCTTGGGCTTGGACTTCAACTCTTGCTCCATTGCCCATAAAGAGACTAATGTCCCCTTTGTTGAGTTGTTTACTTCTTTTGAACCCCTGCAACAAATTGCAAATGTGAGTTCCACATCCGGTATCAAGTACCCATGTATTTGAAGAAATAACATTTAGTTCAATATGTATAGTAAAGATAATACCTGAGGTATGCCCCGCATCCCTCTTATCTTTTAACGCATTGAGATAGGTCGGACAATTCCTTTTCCAATGACCTATCTCTCCACACTCAAAGCATGGATCTTGCGCCGCAACCTTTTGCTTCTTTTCCTTCGGTTTGGTGGGCGTGATGGCTTTCCTCTTTCCCTTTCCTTGGACGTGGCCCTTGCCCTTAGCAACACTTGCTTTGGGGTTGGAGTTATGTCCCCTTTTTCCTTCATTGATTGTTAGAACGGGTAAAACCTTTTTACCCATTCCCGCTTCGGCCGTTCTTAGCATTGCGTGAAGCTCACCAATGCTTTTGTCCCATCCATTCATGTTATAATTCATGACAAAGGTTTCAAACCTTTTGGTCAAAGAGTTGAGGATCAAATCCGTAGCCAACTCATTAGACACGGGACAATTCAACCTACGAAGCTTTTCGATGTAGCTTTTCATCTTTAGGACATAAGATGAGACGCTTTGGGTTTCCTCCATACGACATGCATGAAACGCTCGAACCGTTTCGAAACGTTCCGCTCTAGCTTGTTGAAGGAACATTTCCTTCAATTGAGTTATCATGTCGTATGCCCCATGATGCTCGAAATCCTTTTGGATTTCGGGAATCATAGTCCCCAACATGAGGCAAGAGGCTTGCACCGAATCTTTGGTGTAATTGACCCAATTGTTATACGCCTCCTCATCTTCCACGTTAGGCTCGTCGGGAATGGGATCGTCTAAGACATATGATATCTCTTCTTGCTTGAGAACTATTCTCAAGTTGCGATACCAATCCATAAAGTTATTATGGTTTAGACGATCCTTTTCAAGGATGGTTCTTAAGGATAGGTTACGGGTGTTATGGGTAGAGGTGTTTGCATTGTTAGTGGCCATCTACAAAATTTAACAAAGTTCTATTTAGTATTATAATCAATTTAATTATTAATACCCTTTTATTTCAGATTTTAAAATAATAATTAAATTCTAGAATCCAACGATAAATCAAATTTCGGTTAGGTGACCTTTATCCCGTTATTTGATTTAACAAGGTAGTCAACCTTGACAATTGCAACCCTTTGCAACTTCTAGAGGTATGGGACCATTCGAAATCCTTATTTCGTGTTGGCATGTTTATCCCATCAACACCATTAGATCCCATGCTTAGGTGACCTTTATCACATGGTTTCCAATTCAAGTCGTCCTACTTGTATAAACATGTAAGATCAACATACAAGTGGTTAGGTGACCTTTATCCCATAAATATGTTAATATTACCCTAAGTATATTAGTTTGCTAAAAATGGTTAGGTGACCTTTATCCCATTTAAAGTTCCCTAATACGTTAAGTGTCATACAAAAGGATGGTGTTAGACTTGTTTCCTTGGTAATTATGAAAAAGGGATTTTTAAATTTTCAAATATTCTAGTTGAAAAACATTATGCCATACCCTAACATGCATTTAGTAATATGGCGATTTTTGAAAACCAATTTTCAAGGTTCTAGTTATAATAAAACCAATTTTATTATAAGTGAGTGATCGCTTAGTTTTAATAAACCCATTTAATTAAACTAATTGACGCGATATTACCAAATATATATTAGAACCCGTTTTATGCTAGTTGTCGTTCCTATGTGACGGTTTGGATATCCTAATATCTATCAACCACACATTACAATAAGTAAAACAAACAACCAAGCATACACATGCAAAATATAGTCATAACCGAAAACCGCTAAATTTGACCATACTTGTTAGCCGAAACAAGTATAGGTCATAAGTCACACCTAAGGGACAAAACATGACACAAGGATGGAATGTTGACTCCCACTTGACCTTGCATCCAAATGCTTCAAGTATCCTCTCCAAGTTGTTGTGTTCTTGTTGGGCTTGTTAATGGGCTCCAAACTTCCAAAAGTCTTCTTGGGCCCAAGAGTGAAATTTATGGGCCTAATGGGCTTGAATCCCATGATGGGCCGGTGAGGCCCAACAAGCCCAAAATTTCGGTCCAAGGCCCAAATCCACCAATTCTTGCATCTTCAATTTTTACAAAATGTATCCTAATACATATTTTTCTAAAAAAAAGGAAAATGCAACTAATCTATTTATTACATACCAATTTATGAATAAATAAATTACACAAGCCTAAGATTATGAATTATTACAACCATATTGAATAATAAACATAATCAACATACACAAACAACAATCAACACATCCAAGGTCTAGGTTTCGGTTATGACACAATCAAACATACCAAATGTTCTAAGCATGCAACCTAAGCAACCAATGCCCAAATACCCCCAAAAAAGAATCGCCCCCCCCCCCCCCAAAAGGCTACGGCCAATTTTTTTTTTTTTTTTTTTTTATATTCAACATCCAAATGTTAATAATGGTTTCCTAAGATCTTTCCATGCATGTCAAGATCTTACAAAACCATGAGGGGTAAAATCCACCAAATTTTCGGACCCCTTTTTCACCCATGAAAAAACCCGAAATTTAGGAACATGTAAGGAGCATAAGTCCTTGTAACCGGCTCTTGATGCCATTGTTGGGTTTTATACAAGATTATCAAAGTTCAAGTTAACCATATTTAACTAGAAAACGCAACGGAAGCTTAGATTTTAAAACTTGTTATGAACATACCATTATGTTAAAACTAAAACCCAAAGAACAAGGATCAATATTACAAGAACAAGATGCTCACAAAAGTAAATTGTACCTTCTTATACCTTATGAGAAGATGTAGGTGGATGAAGAAGATAATGTCTTCAAATGGCAAGGTTGCAAAGGAGAAACCCTCAAGCTTTTGATACCCCAAGCTTTTAAACAACAACACCAACTTGTTGCTAGGATTAGAACACTTGAATCAAGCTCACAAAACACCCCCTTTCTTTGGCCAAAGTGGCCGTGAGTTTTGGAGAGAGAGAGAGAGAGTTCTAGCTTGTTTTCACACTTGAGATTTCTTGAAAGAAAAAAGTGGTTTGCATGTGTTGTGTATGGAGGATCAAAAGGGGAACCCAAGACAAAAATAAGGAGCATCTTGGTTTTGATTGGGTAAAACCACCACCCCACATGGGTGGCCGGTTTTGAATTTATTTATTTATTTTTTATTTTTTATTTTTTTGTTTTGTTTTAACAATTAAAACATCTCCATCTCATACTTTATAAAACTAATTTTATAAAACATACATGCTATCTTAATTATTTAACCAATTAAATAATTAATTCATATAAATAAATTATCCAGATAATTTATTTAAATCATCAAGTGTAATTATTTAGGAAACCAATTTTCTAATTGCGCAGTGTTCGGTATTCGTCTAAGTGATCAAATCACTAAAAGAATACATTTGGTGTTGTCTAGCTTGTTATTGGGTATGACCCGACTTGGATCAAACACAGTTAGCCACATTAATATAAATATGTGTCTCGGGCATATGAAATTCCAACAAGAGGGACGTGAGTTCACTGTAACCGTATACATCATGACCTTAGGAGGATTCAATGTGGATTTGGCAATGGGCTGGCTATCTGAGTTTGAAGCTCAGATAGTGTGTAAGAGTAGGTTAATAAGGTTAAAATCCTTGGATGGTAGTACGGTGACGGTTTATGGTGATAAAGAAAGTTCGGGCTTAATATCATTTCGACGATAAAAGCTGAAGGATTGTTAATGCGAGGGTGCGGTGCCTACCTGACGTATGTTGTCAGAGCTACGGCCGAGATGAAAGAAGTGAAGGATGTTCCTGTTGTGCGCGACTACCCAGAACTGTTACCTGATGATCTTCTTTGGTTGCCACTGGCGCGAGAGAGAGAATTTCAAATAGACTTAATGCCAAGAGCGCATCCCGTCGTGAAAGCACCTTACTGCCTGGCACCGTATGAGATGAAAGAATTGATGTCCCGACTACAAGAACTCCTCGACAAAGGTTTCATTAAGCCGAGTGTTTTCCCGTGGGGCGCACCGGTGTTGTTTGTGAATAAGAAGGGTGAAAGTATGAGAATGTTCATAGACTATCACGAGTTGAATAAGCTTACAGTGAAGAAAATATATCCATTGCCGCGGATTGATGATTTTTTTACCAACTACAAGGTTCAAGTTGGTTCTCACGAATAGATCTTAGATCGGGCTATCATCAGCTGAAGGTGAAAGAGGCAGACATCCCTAAGACGGCGTTTCGAACGCGGTATGGACACTGCGAGTTCTTCATAATGTCTTTCGGTCTAACAAATGCTCCTGCAGCATTCATGGATATGATGAATAGGGTATGCCGGCCGATATTAGACAAATCAGTTATCGTGTTTGTCACAATATATTGATTTATTCAAAGAGCAAGTCTAACCATGCTAAACATCTAAGAGAAGTGTTGGAGATCTTGAAGTACGAGAAATTGTATGCAAAGTTTTCGAAAGGAGCATTCTGGTTGCGCGAAGTGCAGTTTTTAGGTCACGTAATCAATCCTAAAGGGATTACTGTGGACCCAACTAAAATTGTGGTGATAACGAAATGGAAGACTCCACAGAACCCAGCTAATATACGCAAGTTCTTAGGGTTGGCTGGCTATTATAGGAGATTCATCGAAGCGTTTTCCAAAATAGCCGCACCATTGACCGGAATGACCTGAATGTCTGTAGTATTCACTTGGGGTAAGTTTCAGGTCGAGGAATTAAAGAAAAGACTTAAGCAAGCTCCAATCCTTGCTCTACCCGATGGTGACGAGGATTTGGTTGTTTGTACTGATGCCTTGCATCGCGGGTTGGGTTGCGTGTTAATACAACAAGGAAAGGTTATAGCTTACGTGTCCAGACTGGTGAAGGTTCACGAGAGTCCCTACCCAACACATGATTTAGTGCTCGCAGCAGTAGTGCATGCTCTCAAAATATGGAGACATTATCTGTATAGTACTAAGTGCACTATTTATACAGATCACAAGAGTTTAAAGTACCTCTTCGAGCATAAAGAGTTGAACATGAAGTAG
The DNA here is from genome assembly GCF_021521415.1 of Bidens hawaiensis. Taxonomy (NCBI): domain Eukaryota; kingdom Viridiplantae; phylum Streptophyta; class Magnoliopsida; order Asterales; family Asteraceae; genus Bidens; species Bidens hawaiensis. Next base: position 35,890 of record NW_027506837.1, read on the forward strand.
AGGAGATGGCTAGAGTTGATAAAGGACTACAACTGTGATATCAAATACTATCCTAGTAAGGCTAATGTGGTTGCTGATGCGCTAAGCCATAAGAATGAAGAAGTCATTGCAACAGTGAAGTCTTATAAGTTGATTATTAACTCGATCTCTTCAGAGAAATCATCAAGGTGCAGACTGAGGTGCTTGCAGATGAAGGGATAGTGAAAAAGGAATGAATTTTCGGATAGCATGATGAGCTGATAGATAACACTTATGGTGTGAAGACTAGGTTTGACCGTATGTGGATTCCATGCCATGGAAATCTTAGAGGTCGAATCTTAGATGAAGTTCACATGTCGAGGTACTCAATTCATCCGAGATCCACCAAGATGTATCAAGATCAGAAGAGAGACTACTAGTGGCCGAGTATGAAGAATGATGTAGTAGATTATGCTAGTAGGTGCTTAACTTGCTTGCAAGTCAAAGCAGATCACCAGAAGCCTTATGGGATGCAGCCATTAGAGATACAAGAATAAAAATGGGAACACATCACCATGGATTTCATAACTAAGCTACCCCGTACAACTAAGCATCATGATACCATTTGGGTGATTGCGGACCGTTAACGAAAAGTTCTCAATTTCTGCCTCTACGAGAGGCTATCTCGTCGAAAACGATAGCAAATGTGTTCATACATGAGGTTGTGGCTAAGAGTGGAGTACCGTTGTCGATCGTATCTGATAGAGATACTCGTTTTACTTCAATATTCTAGAAGAAGTTCCATGAAGCTATGGGAACAAGATTAAACATCAGTACGGCGTATCATCCTCAAACAAATGGGCAATCTGAAAGGACAATTCAAACCCTTAAGGATATGCTACGTGCTTGTACTTTAGATTTTGGAGGAAGTTGGGATAATCATCTGCATCTGGTAGAGTTCTCCAATAACAACAGCTACCATTCAAGCATTGGTATGCCACCGTTTGAAATGCTGTATGGTAGACGATGTAGAACCCATGTATGTTGGTGAGAGATCGGTCAGAAGTAGATTGGAAATCTAGAAGTGGTACAAGAAACCTCTTCGAGGTTTGATCAGATCAAGGCAAGGATGAAAGCTGCCCAAGATCGCCAGAAATCCTATGCTGATAAGCGGCGACGACCGATTGAGTTTTGTGTCGCTGACAATGTAATGCTCATGGTCTCGCCTTGGAAAGGGATTATTCGTTTCAGAAAGAGAGGAAAGTTAAGTCCAAGGTACATTGGACCATTTAAGATCATCGATCGTGTAGGTGAAGTGGCGTACAAGCTGGATTTGCCTGAAGAGTTAGAAGGGATTCACTCTACATTCCATGTTTCTCACTTGAGAAAATGCTTAGCTGGTGACACTTCTTACGTGCCATTAGTAGACATCGAGGTTGATGAATTGTTGAACTACATCAAGCAGCCTGTAGGGATAGTTGATCATAAGGAAAAGCAGCTTCATCACAAACTTATCCCTTTTATAATGTGATATGGAAGCATCATAAAGGATCGGATGCTACTTGGGACGTTGAAGAGGAGATGCGCAAGTTTTAACCTGACCTATTTAAGTAATTGATAGGTTTCAGGGACGAAATCTTATTTAAGGAGGGTAGACTTGTAACATCCTGAAAATTTCTAAGAATAATATTTAATATATTATTTACGTTGGAGGAATTAATTTGAGTTAGTAGAATAATAATAATAAAATAATAATAATTACACAAAAGGACGGTGGGCTATAATACATAGGATTAAATATGGACTTAAGATAAAGATGGGCCTAAGGTTCATGTTCTTAGGGAGTATAAATACTCCTTAAACCCTAAATCCTTTCCGTCTCCATCATTCTACACCATCAAAAACATACACTTAGTCCAGACACTCTCTACTCAATTTCATTCAACGATTTGAGACCAACCGAAGGTAAGAAATGGCCACCTTAGCTCAGATCTGCCCAACGTAGTAGAACCATACACTGCAATCCCGGGATTCTGAATGAGCCGTTTGAATCTAGATTTAGCTTTATTCGGGTGTGTAATCAACCAAAAACGAGCTTAATGGCCACCTTAGCTCAGATCTGGACACCCCGAAGCTACCTAAGTCATAAACGATCAAACGCCAGCCAACCATGGTGGTTAACGACGGCTGACGGTGCCGGAATCGAAGAAAAACCTTCAATACGCGAAATGGAAAACCAAACAGAACGTTACGACGTATAAGTATATACATCGTATAAATGTAAGCAGCGTATATGTATATGTAAGTCGTGTATGTATGTAGCGCATATTTGTAGGGCGTATATGTATATGTAAGCTATGTATGTATGTAGCGTATATGTATATGTAAGCCGTGTATGTAGCGCATATGTATATGGCTTATATGAATATGTATGCCGTGTATGTATGTAGTGCATATGTATATGGCGTATATGTATATGTAAGCCTTGTATGAACGTGGCGCATATGTATATGGTGTATATGTATAAGTAAGCTGTGTAAGTATGCTTAGCCGTATATGTATGTATGTAACATACATGTTTACCACGTATATGTATGTACGTAACGTATATGTGTATACCACGCATATGTATATATGTATGCATGACTTATACGCTAGGACAACTTATACGTTGGAATGTCTCACATGCCCATTGGCTTATATGAACTAAAGTGATTTTCAAAAATAAACGAACGATAAATAGAGTATACGTATGTAAATGATAGATATGGACTTATATGATATATGAACCATAGATAAGTGATTAATTAATAAGGAAAGGTAACGTTTAAAATAGGAAATGACTTAGAAATATAATGTAATTAGGAGTAGTTGATTGATGCTTGTTAATTGATACACAGTTAGCCGTGCACAGCTCAAGAGGGGCATAACCGTAAATTCAGAAAGGAAACGCTTGCAGGTGAGTTTCAAGCCCAATTCCCTTGTTAGGTTTTCGGGGCTGTGTGCATACTCGATGTGATTAAATAGTACACTTACCTTTAGTGGTAAGTGTATGTCATATATGATTTATGTGATAGTTATTAATGTTATGAATGAATGCTTGTCGGTACGTGTACAATCTTCGGATATTGCACGTATTGCCATGGAAGATGATCGTTAGAAGATAATTCTATATAAAGATTGTTCTATATATGATGTATGAATGATATATATGATATATGAAAAATTGGAAGTATGTATGAAAGTTTATAAATATAAATATAAGAAACATATGGTATGGTTGTATGGAAAGAAAGGAACCGGGCTCTAATAATACTCGAGGAAGAAGGGAACCGATCCCTAATAATACTCGAGAAAGGAGGGAAAAGACCCTAACAATATCCGAGGAATAAAGGGAACTGGGCCCTAATCATACTCGAGGAAGTAGGGCGTTGTAACACCCCGTAACCGCAGCGGAAACGTACACGGGATGCAACAGACACATCTGATATCAAAAGCATTGTTTATAAAGAAAACACCACTACATTAATTTAAACGTATTACATTGTTCTGAGTTTCATAACCATCTAAGCGTTATCACATAAGTGTTACAGATAGTACATTAACATATTTAATGCAAAATATAGATCTCTAGACTTCCACAAAATAGCACACAGCATCGAACACATATCACTCATTCCAATTTGAATGTACCTAGAAAGCATGTAAAGAAAACGGGTCAACTACGAATAGTTGGTGAGTTTCACTAATTTAAATAAACCATGACAAATCATTATAAAAATCATAAATAAGCGATGTAATTATGCTGAGCCCACAAGTGAGAACTCTGTTAATCCCAAAACATATCGATTAACCTCCGGGAACTCTGTTACCCCAGAATACTTTCAATAACCTCTGGGAACTTTGTTACCCCAGAAACACATTTAATAACCCCTGGGAACTCTGTTACCCCAGAAACACATTTAATAACCTCTGGGAACTCGGTTACCCCAGAACACATTTAATAACCTCTGGGAACTTGGTTACCCCAGAACACTGTTTCGGGCCTTACACTGTTAGCTACTCAGACAATTACCATCTTAATTCATTACTGTACTATTCCCGTACAATAAACATTATATAAATACGTTCATTTCCATGCGATCAGCATGTACTTAAACACTTTGATAAAAACATGCTTTCCGCCCCGGGAAAATATTTAAAACAGTTCAGTAAAAGGGGCTCGTGAAAACTCACCTTCTTGTGAGCAAGATGTACTACGGTGCACGGCTACTGGTACAGATCTGTAATACGATCCCCAAATCGTTACTACACAATTTCTATCAATATAACTTAAATTCGTGTTAACCGGTACGTCTGGGGACACTGTTAACCCAGTACCGTACACGATCCGGGGACAATGTTAACCCCGAAATACTTTCCAGGACTTAGATTGTGATATCACCTAGAGTTCTTTAGTCAAAACTACCGTTAGTTTGTTTTCTCGTTTTGCGTGCCTAGCACGGTTATCCGTCTTTATGTTTACAAAAATAAGTTTGACCACACACGACCCGAAAATAGTTATTATTGATATTTTCATTAAAGTGGTGAAATTAGAGCTCGGTTAGACACCCCGTTTGGCCGCGGGGCCCGTTTCCGTCTTTAATACACCGGAAACGGTTAAATCGGGTAAAATTACCCAAATCATCCGAATTATTTTCGGATGATTTATTTTTACTTGATTAACTTAGTTTCATGAAAATAGTCCATTTTTAAGGTTTTTATGCACCAGTCAGCTCGCTTAGGCGAACTTTGCCGGTTTACACGTTTTAAGCTTTAAAAGTTTGTTTTTAAGTTCCATTTAGCACAAATAAATATCCGTTTAGTCTCGGACCTTGAAATTTTGTACAAACCATATTTTAACAGTAAGGAATTTTATAAAATTTTTCCAGAATTAATTTTTATATCTAAAATTTATTTAACCATTTTTAAACGTCATTTAAACACCAAATATGTCGAAAATACCAAACGACCTTCGAAAAATCCCAAATTTTTCTGGGATGACCCCTGTCACCCACATAGTTCCCTGTAATTTTTCCAGAACCAAAAACTCACTTTTCATGCCATTTTTACCAAAACCGAGCTAGAAATCCCTAGAACTCGTTTTACCGAAAAGCCTACTTAGACTTCTCCAATGAACCTGAAATTTTGTGTGTGACTTTTATATGTTATAAAAAGCTTATCTTAAATTTTACAGAATTTTTCATGATGTTTAGCTATTTTTCACCATTTTTAGCCAAAACCGAGCATTAAATTCACCAAATATTCATCCTTTATCCAAAAATTACCAAAATTTCACAGATCTCATATTTTCATGTGTAGATCATCTCTGTGAAATTTCATGACCCAACTCTATGCCTACCACAATCTGTCCAAATCACACAAATCATACGAAAACCGAACTACTTTGTGTTTTCTTGCGTTAGATCGCAAAGATCTTGGTTTCTAGCCTTTGCTAGCCACTAGATACAACACTTACAAGCACAACAACACCACACCAAGCAAGTTATACCCACAATCAAGCCATTTCTTTCATGGTTTCGATTAAAACATCAAAACAAAGATTTTGACCGTAAAAATTCGTTTTTGACTCTTTTAACTACTTTCTTGGACCAAGATCCTTTGTATAACTTGTATACATCACTTGATCCTCCAAGAATCGGTTTCATCTCGGGTTTTCACCCATTTTTCATTTGAAACCTCATTTTCTAAAGATTATGGAATCAAAACTAAGAATCAACCATTAAAATCATGTTTATACCTTGAGAATCTTGTTAGAAATCAAAGATTTTGGATGAAGATAGATGAGTGTTGAGAGGATTTTGGAGTTGGATATTAGAAAAAAGAAAATGTAATGTGTGTGTGTACAAGGACCGATCGGTCCAAGTTAGGGTGTGGGGTGGGACCCACATCTTCATTCTTGGCCACAAACTTGGATTGTGTAATCCGGATAATGTTGTGGATAATCTGGTTCAGTTCGTTTTTCGGTTAAACGTTTAATTCCGCTCAAAACGAGGCCAAAACGGTCGTTTTTCGGCTTAAAAATGAAATTTATATAAACTGATTTACAAAACTTTAAAAAACTTAAACCATGACGTTTATTGACTCAACACATCATATTGTCGGTCATTGTGCATCTTTTTCGGCTTGATCGATCGTCTCTTGCTTGGTTTGATGTTAAAGGTTTCGTTTAACGTACCGACGTACTAATAAATCGAAATCCTTTTTCTGTGCTATAATTCACTTATCCCGAAGCCTTAATACTTCGTAAACCTTACTAAACATCATATATTTCATCTATGACGTAATCCCCGATTCGTTCGGGTTTCAATAACCGTTCATCGGTTAATCGTAATTCTAATACGACTAACTGTTCATTCGAGTATAATTCGTACTGTGAATCTTATATACTCGTATAAACACATTATAATTCATATATTCAGTATTGAATAACACGTAAATAGTATATTCCGGCTAGGGTATACCTGAATTTGTCGGAATCGTTACATTCTCCCCCCGTTATAAAAATTTCGTCCTCGAAATTTTACGCGTCAACTACTTCCTTTTGAGGAAATAGGTGGGGTATTTCTTCCGAAATTCGTCCTTTCGTTCCCATGTATATTCTGGGCCTCGTTGCGAGTTCCATCTAACTTTGACCAACGAGATCTTATTGTGTCTAAGTTGCTTGATTTTCCCGTCTACTATTTCTATGGGTTCCTCTACAATGTTGAGCTTATCATTTATTTGAACACCCTCTAAAGGTAACACCGATGTCTCATCCGACAGACACCTTTTCAAGTTCGACACGTGGAACACGTTGTGAACTGCACTCAGTTCATCAGGCAGTTCTAATCGGTATGCTACAGGACCGATTTTTGCAATAATGTCGAATGGTCCAATGTATCTAGGGGCTAACTTCCCCGCCTTTCCAAATCTAACCACACCCTTCCACGGTGATACTTTCAAATACACTTTATCACCTTTCTCGAATGATAACGGTTTTCTACGGTTATCGGCATAACTCTTCTGCCGATCCCGCGCGGCCTTCAGATTGTTTTTAATTTCAAGGATTTTGCTGGTCGTTTCCTGGACCAGATCTGATCTAATAACCTGTGTGTCGCCTACTTCAGTCCAGCAGAGTGGTGATCGACATTTCCGACCATACAATGCTTCGTAAGGCGCTGCCTTTATACTGCTATGATAACTGTTATTATAGGAAAATTCAACGAGTGGGAGATGTTGATCCCAATTTCCTTTAAAATCCAGTACGCATGCACGAAGCAAATCCTCCAGGGTTTGGATGGTCCTCTCAGACTGACCGTCGGTCTGAGGGTGGTAAGCTGTGCTTAGATCAATACGCGTTCCCAGCGCTTCTTGGACAGCTTGCCAAAGTTTGGAGGTGAAATGGCTATCCCGATCAGAGATGATTGAGATGGGTATCCCATGACAAGACACAATTTCATTTATATAAATCTGCGCAAGTCTCTCAGTGTTATAATTATTTCTAATCGGGATAAAATGTGCCGATTTGGTTAATCGATCCACGACTACCCAAATTGCATCATGTCCTCGGGACGTCTTGGGGAGATGTGTCACAAAATCCATCGTGATCTGCTCCCACTTCCATTCGGGAATTTCCGGTTGTTGTAACATTCCCGAAGGTTTCTGGTGCTCCGCCTTAACCCTCGCACACGTCGTACACTTGCCGACGTATGTGGCTATATCCTTTTTCATACCCGGCCACCAGTAGAACTCCTTCACATCCTTGTACATCTTATCCGAACCCGGATGTATGGAATATTTTGATTTATGCGCTTCATCCATGATTAATTCACGAAGGTCATGGAGGGTCGGGATCCAAATCCGATTTTTGAAGTAGAGAATTTCGTCCTTGCGCTGTTCGAAATTCTTCTCGTTACCGAAAAGTCCCTCTTTTTCCAATTGTTCCTCTTCCAATGCCTCGCGTTGAGCGACTCGAATCAAATCCGAAAGGTTCGACTGGACTATCATCCCCAGCGCTTGCACTCGCAATGGCTTAACCCGATCCTTCCTACTCAAGGCATCGGCTACGACGTTAGCCTTGCCGGGGTGATAACGGATGTCACAGTCATAGTCGCTTAATAACTCGACCCATCTTCGTTGTCTCATATTCAGTTCTTTCTGATCGAATATGTGTTGCAAACTTTTATGATCGGTGAAGATGGTGCACTTTGTACCGTAGAGATAATGTCTCCAGATTTTAAGTGCGAAGATAACTGCTCCCAGTTCTAAGTCATGAGTAGTGTAATTTTTCTCGTGTACTTTTAACTGACGGGAAGCATAGGCTATGACTTTATTATTTTGCATCAACACGCATCCTAACCCTCTCCGGGATGCGTCACAATACACGACAAAACCATCGTCTCCGTCGGGGAGACTTAAGATCGGCGCTTGGCACAATCTTTGTTTTAGCGTTTGAAACGCCGTTTCCTGCTCTTCACCCCATTCATACTTCCGATCTTTTTGGGTCAGAAGGGTTAAAGGTTGGGCAATGCTGGAAAAGTTCTCTATAAATCGACGATAATATCCAGCAAAGCCTAAGAATTGGCGGATTTCCTTTGGCGATTTAGGCGCTTGCCAACTCTTAACTGCTTCAACCTTACTTGGATCAACGTGTATTCCTTGATGGTTTATAACGTGTCCAAGGAATTGCACTTCTTGTAACCAGAAGTTACACTTGGAGAATTTTGCAAACAACTTCTCCTGATTTAGAAGCTCTAAAATTAATCTCAAGTGTTGCTCGTGCTCTTCTTTACTCTTCGAGTAAATCAAAATATCGTCAATAAACACGATGACGAATTTATCGAGGTAGGGTTTACAGACTCGATTCATGAGATCCATGAATACTGCTGGCGCATTTGTTAGCCCGAAGGGCATAACTAAGAACTCGTAATGGCCGTAGCGAGTCCGGAATGCGGTTTTTGGGATATCCTCCTCCTGGATTCTAACCTGATGGTATCCCGATCTAAGATCTATTTTTGAGAAGTAGCTCGCACCTTGTAGCTGGTCGAACAGATCATCGATTCGGGGGAGAGGATACCTATTTTTGATTGTCAACTTGTTCAGCTCCCTGTAATCAATGCACATTCTAAGGCTTCCGTCCTTCTTTTTCACGAATAGTACCGGTGCACCCCACGGGGAATAACTAGGACGTATAAATCCTTTATGCAACAATTCTTGCAATTGGTTGGATAATTCTTGCATCTCTGATGGTGCAAGTCGGTAGGGTGCCTTAGCAACAGGGCCAGCTTGAGGTAATAGATCGATTCTGAATTCGACCTGTCGGGTTGGCGGTAATCCAGGAAGTTCTTCTGGGAAGACTTGTGGAAATTCGCGTACCACTGGAATATCGTCCACCCGGTTTTCCTCAGAATCAGTGGCCGTCAGGCTCGCTAGATACGCCACACATCCCTGACGTATATATTTTAACACCTTGAGGTGGGATATAAATGGTATCATGGTGCCGGATTTTTCTCCTTGCACTAATACCTCCTCGTCATCCGACACCCGGATCTTGACGATTTTCTTTTCACAGTTTATTTCTACCCTGTTACGTGCTAACCAATCCATTCCCACTATCACGTCAAAACTACCCAATTCTATCGGTAACAAGTCAATCAGAAAGGATTGTTCGTTCAGAATAAAAGGGCAATTCCGAACTATCTGATTAACCATCATGGTTTTACCGTTAGCGACTTCTACGGTGTAAGGTTCTATGGTTTCACCAATAGGAAGGTTTGCTATCGACAGGAATCTAACGGAGACAAAACTTCTATCGGCGCCTGTATCAAATAATACAGAAGCGTAATGATCAGAGACGAGGAATGTACCTGTCACTACACTGGGGTCCTGGCGTGCCTCGTTCGCCCCCATCACGAATGCTCGGCCTCGCGCCGGATTGGACGACGATGCCTGACCCGAGGGTTGCCTCCCGTTTCCTCCCTGGTTCAGTTTCGGACAGTGTCTTTTAAAGTGATCCGTGCTGCCGCATTCATAGCAAGCACGGCTGGTGGTCACCATTTGGTTTCCTTGCGGGTTCTGCTGTCGGGCTGGTTGGGTCTTAAATGGCTGCGCACGGATAGGTTGCGGTTGTCGGTTCAGGTTGTTCAGATTTGTTTTACAATTTGGTGCGTAGTGTCCAATCCTGCCACACCGGTGGCACACCACCTCTTTGCACACGCCACCATGGTGGTAACCACATTTCCCACACTTAGGAAACGTTCCCTTCTGCGGTTCTTGCCTTCCGCTCGAACTAATCATGGCGTAGTTCTGGGCAGTGGGTCTAGCACGTTTACCCTGCTGCTTTTCCTAGGTCCTATGGTCATGTGAACTCCGCTTCCCCCCAGCGGACTCTCCTGCCACCTTCAGTGACCCGCTTCTTACGAAATCATACGTGACGATACCAGCTTGCGTCACCGCACCCTCATACGTCTGGTGTCCCCCAGAATTGACTATACTCCTTACAACTGGAGTTAGCCCCCACATATAACGCTCCACCCTCTTCGACTCTGGGGTGACCAACCATGGTACCAATCGCGACAACTCATTAAACCGGTTCGTATAACCCAAATGGTCTGCCCCCTGCATTTCCAGGTTCCACAATTCATTTTCTAACTTTTGCAATTCGTTTTTCGGGCAGAAATGTTCCAGTACAAGAGCCTTGAGCTCCGTCCAGGTCATGCGGTTTGTCGCCGCTTGGCCCCGGGTCTGCACTATCGTGTTCCACCATGTCAAGGCATGGTCCGTGAATGTGCAGGCAGCATACTTAACAACACAATCCTCGGGGCAGTTGCTGATATTTACCACAGATTCTATTTTCTCGATCCATTTAACTAATCCATTTGGTCCTTCAGACCTGCTAAACTCTAAAGGTTTGCACAACATGAAGTCCTTGATCGAACATCCCCTGGATGCACGAATCGGTTCAGTACGGTTCGTCTCTACCGTAGGTATAGGGCCATTACTGTCTGTAACGACCACCCTAGGCGGTGCGTCATTACTCGGAATCGTGTTATCATTCTGCGGAGGATTAGTATTTCGTTCCCCGTCATTATTGGTGGTCGTTTGATTGCTCGGAGGGGTTGGATTGGTCGAATTGTTAATACTGGCGGCGATGCGCGATACTATATCCGGTATCGCCGCCACCAACTGTCGAGCAATCAAACGGCTCACGTCCACTTCCGACAATTGGGCTGAACGTTTTGGTGCCATTCTACACAACATCAAGAAAATATATATAATCAATACAAGTTCCAATCATAAAACACAACGAACATTCCATTCATTAATAAACGTTAGTACATATTACACAAACATCCGTTCATATTACTTTCCTGTCACTATTACATTAGTTAAGTTTTCATACGTAGGGCCTATGTCGGCATCATCTCGACATAACCCGCAACGGGTCAGTGCTTGAATGATACCCAAAAGTATCTATACTGATATGCCCCAAAAGAGACCCCCCCCTAAGGGCCAGTGGTTGTATTATAACTAAACAAGATTCACTCCATGTTAGCATCAACACTAACTGCTTACACAGAGTATCAAAAAAATGGTCCCTGTCTATTCCCATCCCAACACAACTAAACACGGTGGTAAACCAACCCCACCAATATCGCCACCAACACCACCAACACAGCCATCATAACCCGGACCCGCATCTCCATCCGGCCGAGCATCCATTGGGAGTATGAGCACTCCCTCTTCAGCTGGGCAATCGCATACTGATGGTCCAGTATGCAATCACCCAAGTACATCCTCCTCTGGACTCCCACCGTCAGGGCGGCAGAGTGCTCGTTCACCTGTTCGGTGAGCACTCGGAGCCAGGCCGCCGCGTCCCGTTCCTGTCTCGGAAGACCCCACACAGGTGGAGTCGCAGGCTCGGGCTGAGAGCGGGAGGACTCGCCCCTGCGGGTAGCAGGTCTGGGTGGGGGCGAGATAGGTCGGACATGTGGGATACTGATCCGGGCCGTGAGGCGGGGTCCGAATCCGGGGGGTGCAGGGGCGGCATGTGGTGCGGGTGGGGGTTGGGGATCTGGCAATCCTAGCTGGGAAGGACTGGCCGGAACTCCTAAGGCTAGCCTCACTAGGCTCTGTGCTAGATGCTACGAGTGGGCTCCCAGAGTCCCCGGAGCTGACCTCCTCCGGGTCCTCCTCAATCGACAAACTGGGGGTTCTTGACATTTTACCTGCACACAAGTTAACAAACATATAGTTCTTTCCATAGTGTAAATCATAATCAAATTAATATACACTTACTTATACAACTTGACCACATAACAATATTATCACATATTTGCACGTATGTTGCCAATTTTACCTATTAAAGTCCCCCGTGACTTTCCCTGAATTCCCTCGTGCAGACAAGTCTGTTATTATGTTCTGGACCATAATAACCCACTTGTCCATCCAAGTTCATCCCGATGTCGTCACAATATATTATTAGTTGATATTCAGATCCTATAATACTTGAGCTACTGGTTATATTTTAGGTATCTTTTAAAGACATCCTAATTCTTTATAACCAATGGCTCTGATACCAAGTTCTATAACACCCCGTAACCGCAACGGAAACGTACACGGGATGCAACAGACACATCTGATATCAACAGCATTGTTTATAAAGAAAACACCACTACATTAATTTAAACGTATTACATTGTTCTGAGTTTCATAACCATCTAATCGTTATCACATAAGTGTTACCGATAGTACATTAACATATTTAATGCAAAATATAGATCTGTAGACTTCCACAAAATAGCACACAGCATCGAACACATATCACTCATTCCAATTTGAGTGTACCTAGAAAGCATGTAAAGAAAACGGGTCAACTATGAATAGTTGGTGAGTTTCACTAATTTAAATAAACCATGACAAAACATTATAAAAATCATAAATAAGAGATGTAATTATGCTGAGCCCACAAGTGAGAACTCTGTTAATCCCAAAACATATCAATTAACCTCCGGGAACTCTGTTACCCCAGAATACTTCCAATAACCTCTGGGAACTTTGTTACCCCAGAAACACATTTAATAACCCCTGGGAACTCTGTTACCCCAGAAACACATTTAATAACCTCTGGGAACTCGGTTACCCCAGAACACATTTAATAACCTCTGGGAACTTGGTTACCCCAGAACACTGTTTCGGGCCTTACACTGTTAGCTACTCAGACAATTACCATCTTAATTCATTACTGTACTATTCCCGTACAGTAAATATTATATAAATACGTTCATTTCCATGCGATCAGCATGTACTTAAACACTTTGATAAAAACATGCTTTCCGCCCCGGGAAAATATTTAAAACAGTTCAGTAAAAGGGGCTCGTGAAAACTCACCTTCTTGTGAGCAAGATGTACTACGGTGCACGGCTACTGGTACAGATCTGTAATACGATCCCCAATTCGTTACTACACAATTTCTATTAATATAACTTAAATTCGTGTTAACCGGTACGTCTGGGGACACTGTTAACCCAGTACCGTACACGATCCGGGGACAATGTTAACCCCGAAATACTTTCCAGGACTTAGATTGTGATATCACCTAGAGTTCTTTAGTCAAAACTACCGTTAGTTTGTTTTCTCGTTTTGCGTGCCTAGCACGGTTATCCGTCTTTATGTTTACAAAAATAAGTTTGACCACACACGACCCGAAAATAGTTATTATTGATATTTTCATTAAAGTGGTGAAATTAGAGCTCGGTTAGACACCCCGTTTGGCCGCGGGGCCCGTTTCCGTCTTTAATACACCGGAAACGGTTAAATCGGGTAAAATTACCCAAATCATCCGAATTATTTTCGGATGATTTATTTTTACTTGATTAACTTAGTTTCATGAAAATAGTCCATTTTTAAGGTTTTTATGCACCAGTCAGCTCGCTTAGGCGAACTTTGCCGGTTTACACGTTTTAAGCTTTAAAAGTTTGTTTTTAAGTTCCATTTAGCACAAATAAATATCCGTTTAGTCTCGGACCTTGAAATTTTGTACAAACCATATTTTAACAGTAAGGAATTTTATAAAATTTTTCCAGAATTAATTTTTATATCTAAAATTTAGTTAACCATTTTTAAACGTCATTTAAACACCAAATATGTCGAAAATACCAAACGACCTTCGAAAAATCCCAAATTTTTCTGGGATGACCCCTGTCACCCACATAGTTCCCTGTAATTTTTCCAGAACCAAAAACTCACTTTTCATGCCATTTTTACCAAAACCGAGCTAGAAATCCCTAGAACTCGTTTTACCGAAAAGCCTACTTAGACTTCTCCAATGAACCTGAAATTTTGTGTGTTACTTTTATATGTTATAAAAAGCTTATCGTAAATTTTCCAGAATTTTTCATGATGTTTAGCTATTTTTCACCATTTTTAGCCAAAACCGAGCATTAAATTCACCAAATATTCATCCTTTATCCAAAAATTACCAAAATTTCACAGATCTCATATTTTCATGTGTAGATCATCTCTGTGAAATTTCATGACCCAACTCTAAGGCTACCACAATCTGTCCAAATCACACAAATCATACGAAAACCGAACTACTTTGTGTTTTCTAGCGTTAGATCGCAAAGATCTTGGTTTCTAGCCTTTGCTAGCCACTAGATACAACACTTACAAGCACAACAACACCACACCAAGCAAGTTATACCCACAATCAAGCCATTTCTTTGATGGTTTCGATTAAAACATCAAAACAAAGATTTTGACCGTAAAAATTCGTTTTTGACTCTTTTAACTACTTTCTTGGACCAAGATCCTTTGTATAACTTGTATACATCACTTGATCCTCCAAGAATCGGTTTCATCTCGGGTTTTCACCCATTTTTCATTTGAAACCTCATTTTCTAAAGATTATGGAATCAAAACTAAGAATCAACCATTAAAATCATGTTTATACCTTGAGAATCTTGTTAGAAATCAAAGATTTTGGATGAAGATAGATGAGTGTTGAGAGGATTTTGGAGTTGGATATTAGAAAAAAGAAAATGTAATGTGTGTGTGTACAAGGACCGATCGGTCCAAGTTAGGGTGTGGGGTGGGACCCACATCTTCATTCTTGGCCACAAACTTGGATTGTGTAATCCGGATAATGTTGTGGATAATCTGGTTCAGTTCGTTTTTCGGTTAAACGTTTAATTCCGCTCAAAACGAGGCCAAAACGGTCGTTTTTCGGCTTAAAAATGAAATTTATATAAAACTGATTTAAAAACTTTAAAAAACTTAAACCATGACGTTTATTGACTCAACACATCATATTGTCGGTCATTGTGCATCTTTTTCGGCTTGATCGATCGTCTCTTGCTTGGTTTGATGTTAAAGGTTTCGTTTAACGTACCGACGTACTAATAAATCGAAATCCTTTTTCTGTGCTATAATTCACTTATCCCGAAGCCTAAATACTTCGTAAACCTTACTAAACATCATATATTTCATCTATGACGTAATCCCCGATTCGTTCGGGTTTCAATAACCGTTCATCGGTTAATCGTAATTCTAATACGACTAACTGTTCATTCGAGTATAATTCGTACTGTGAATCTTATATACTCGTATAAACACATTATAATTCATATATTCAGTATTGAATAACTCGTAAATAGTATATTCCGGCTAGGGTATACCTGAATTTGCCGGAATCGTTACAGGCGTAATGCTCTTTAAAACGTATAAGTATGTACATTAAGATTAGATATAAAAGTATGAAAGACTGAGTAGCAGAAAGAAAGAAGGTATATACTTATGAATGTACGAAAGAAAGATAAACAGGTTAAGTAAGTAATACGTATCTTCGGATACGGATGAGTAAGTATGTGGATAAATTGTATGTTACCTGATTAACTATAACTCACTCAGCGTAGCTGACTTTTAGTATGCGCGCAGGTAAATAGGTTGAAGAAGCTGGCTTGAGGGAGACACATGGCATGATCTGAAGAGGCTGACATCTGAAGAAATATTTGTCATGATGTTTTAATACAATATTTTATGTTATGTTTTAAGGACATGTTTTGATTGTTTTGTAACGAACGGTTGACTTTTATTATTCCGCGAAATTTTTTGTTAATTATGATATTTAGAACTGTGTTTATGATAAAATCCAATGCCAAAGTAGGGCACCGGGATCCGGGGTTTACAATCATCACCATCTTTTCCCATTTCTAAAGTTGGACCTACCTTTGGAGGAATTCAGAGATTTCTAAATACAACTATAGATGAAGGTGATCTGCAAATGCATGAGTGAGAATGGCTTGGGCCTTTCTGAAGCAATTATCAACCTGGTCAAGGGAATCCTAGTTTGATTTTGACAAGTGTTAACAACCAGCTTGTCTCATTGGTCCACAAACTACAAAAAGTGTTTATGTTTTACATAGAGTTTTAGAAAAGCACAAGGTTTGCTGAAAATCAGCTCGTTTGTAAACGATTCGATCAGGCCCAGTTTGTAAACAGTTCGAGATGACTCAGTTTGTAACGAGTCAAGGTAAGTTCTCGACTTGGTGGTTTGTTTATCCGGCTAGCTAATTGGCTTGTTTAAATTAAATCACATACTTGAATATCTATAAAATATAATCTAAATACTAATAGATGTGGATTAAATAATATAATATTACAGTGTACTAATTATGCATGATAAAAATATTATTTGTACTTTATTAATTGGCATGAACTTTTCATGAGCGAGCTCTAGGTCTAATTATCAGCTCGCCAAGTTAAATAAGCCTAGCCGGACAGTTTGTATGACTCAAGCCAACTACATTTGTACACAAGCCAAGTTGACTTAGTTTGTAACAAGCTAAAGTAAGCTCGGCTCATTGGCTTAAAATTTAACAAAACCGTACTAAATTGTAACGGTCCTAGATGTTTCAAATGAATATAAAAACGAACGTACATGAACAAACTTAAACTATTGAACATGAGCATAAATGAATGATAACAAACTTAAACTATTGAACACGAAAAGAGGTATTGGCCTTTTCTGGGGTCCAGACTTTTTATTTTAATTCAGTCTTAAGATGATGACATAAAATATCATGATTGTGATCATCATCATTAGTTCGATATGTTAACATTTTAGAATATCCCGACTACTAATTGTGTTCACAACTGGATGGTTATTACAAAGCTTCATCACAATATATCATGTTGCGTTTTATGCTTGTGATGTGCTTATATATGTCTAGGTACTGTAATAAAACTTATTTTGTTATAATAATTAATTGCTACATTGTGATTGTTAGATTGTTTGTCGTGTTCAATGTTGCAGGCGGTGGACTCTTCAGCTAATGCTAAAGAAGGCCAATAAGACCCCTAAATGTCTTTATATTGATGCAAATAATGAGATAATAATTTACATAATAAACTACTTAATTAGTTTCGTATTATATAAATTGCTTGATTTGAAAGTATATATCTTCTTCCTTTGGTTTTAGGCTTTTTAGATTTATAAATTAATAATCTACTTTTTTTTTGTTATTCATTAAGTTTTTTTGTTATTTTTATCATTTTGCATTAATAAAACCCTATAATTCTCTTGTAATTAATTTGATGAATGCTTAAAGTTACTATTACTATTTATTGATATTGTGAAATGTGTTATATTCGCAGGCCTTAGCTAATTTGTGGGTTAGCCAACTTGAAATTTGAACCATTCAAAGATCCTCTTTCAAAAGTTGATTTTGAGTTTGAAAGGCGAAGACTAACAAAGAATGATGTACGAGACCTTATTTATAAGAAGGTAAATGAAACTCAGGTAGATACTTTCTACATGTGGTAACTTTAATAAAAACGACTTTGTGTGGTTTTTAAATAGTTCCACATACTTGCCTTCGAGAGTCGATCTTTCTGTTCCTTTTCATTTTGTTTATGGTTTTTTTGTTAGATAGTTTACTAATAGTGTGGGTGTTAATGGTTTAAATTCATCTCTGTTTATGTTTATCAGATTTTGTGTTACCTAAGGAGTTTATCTGTCTCTGCTCATAAGCATGGAACATCTAGGATCAATATTCTCTCGTCTAAAGGTGAAAGGAGGAAGGAAGAGGCAGGGATGAGAATAATTAAATCATGACCTATATGGAAAGAGTAAGTCAACATTTGTATAATTACATTCAATGCTGATATGCTCACAATTGTAGAGATCTCTTTTCGGCTCCCGATAAAGTCTGGCCCGTATACCTCTAACAGAAGCTCTAGAATTTGATTTGCATATCGAACACCGAGTGGTAAATTGAGCAGAATTTGACAAGAAAGTCAAGGAGAAAGAGATTGTTGTACAAACGATACAGGGATGAAGCTGGATATGCTAAAATGATATTTTTTTTAATGTTTACATTTGAGTAAATATTGGGGCCTAAGCGAGTTAAGTTCATGAGCAGTTATTCACCGAAACAAAGTTGTAGTATTCAGCTAATTGTATTAGTGTGTTTAAAGTTGTATAAATGTATGATGTTGGTGTTGTTATGATTGATCAGGTCGCATCGCGCGGGTTTGTAGCGTCCCATATTTCATTGATAATCTAAATTATTTGGGTTTAAATATATTATACAAGATAAATGTAATTATCTAAAGTATGAGGGGAATAGTGTCATTACATAAAAAGTTAAACATGAAACTCTACCCTCTTCCTATAAATATAGCCACCATCTCTTTCATGAAGCCTCCAAACTCCTCTTTTACCAAATTCCCATTTTTGAGAAAATCACCCAGAAAGACATGACGATTCCTGGGGATTTAACCGTCGGATTGGTCTCAAATTTTAACTGAGTTTTCATGGTAAACAAATGAAGATTTCCACCGATTAGATCTTTGATCAGAGGTCGTAAAGTGCCTATTTTAACCATAAAAACATAACAGCAAAAATGGAGTTTTTCCGGAAACTATTTCGGTTTTAAGGCAACTGTAGCGGCTGCCTGCGGCGGCGGCAGTGGTTATGCTGGTAGATCTCAGCGAGACGGTTCTGTGGTTGCTTGAATCACTCAATTATGACTTCGTTTGATATGGTTTTGGTCTGTTCAAGTTATCTCGAACATACATGAAAGGTAAGTTTTTGTTAAAAATGTTTACTTTTCGAGTACGAATTTGAATGAAAATTGGTAGGATGATAAAACAAGCCACGATTATTGATAAAGTATTGAACTTGATAGTAAATGGGTTAATTGGTTCGTTTCGGGTAAAATGAGTAGTGTTCGGGTTGTGAAAAGGACGGGTAAACGAAGTCAGTTTTACATGTAACTTGGTGGGATACTAAATCAGACTTTATTATTTGAGAAAAATGTAAACTTGAACATAAACAAGTTTTTGGGAACGAAATAGGTTATACGGGCGCATATGTATGCCTGTATAAGCAAGCATGGGCGTATAAGTATGTATGTGGAGCATACGTATGCATATAGCCATATATGTATATAGCGCATAAGTGTGTATGTAGTTGTATATAGCGCATAATTATGTATATGTATATATCGATATGTATGTGTATGTCGTATATGTATAGGCGTAAATGTGTGTTCAACGTGTAAGTATGGTTCAGCGCATAAGTATATTAACGCATAAGTTATACAGAGGTATTTAATGTGATTAAACGTATACGTGCTGACTTATACGCTGGGGGACTTATACAAGTAAAATGAGTAGGACTTAGAAAGAAAGGCCAATGAAGTAAACGAACTCTAGAAGTTGTAATTGATTAATGTGCCTTATTACACAGTCAGTCGTACATTGCAAAGGAAGGACATAACCGTCATCGAAAGCAGGATAAAGGTGAGTTTCTAGCCTCATTTCCTTGCTATGTTTTCGGGGCTGTGTCCATACTCAATGTGATTTGTTAAGTCAAAGATTTGACCTAACTGATGTAAAAGGAAGATTGGAATCTTCTCAACCTCTTCTAAAATCGCTAAGTATGAAACCGAGCACACTTGGACATCAGAGCAGGGTATTACTTAGCCGGGCACGATATTTTTCCTATCGGGCAGAGTTGTCTTCTAGAAATCTTCTTTAGTGAATATCATAGCAGGGTTCACTATATCAAGCAGGGTTGTTCCTCATGGCCGAGCACAGTTTGCTTCTTAGCAAACCCTTGGTCACCCCAAGATTTTAAAGCCAAGTACTTGGAAGATCTAGCAAGGTATTCTTTAATAAACAGTGGTCCGAACATGCTTACTGAAAGTTAAGAATTGTCCTAAGGACACATCGGGCAAGGATCAACTCAGGCAAGCTACAGTGTAACCAAGCACAATTTTCTTTGCTAAATAAGCTATTCACTAGCAAGGAGTTGATACGACCTTAGAAGAACAAGTCTGCTAGTTGGATCATATCGAGCAAAGTTGGATATGGTCAAGAAGACTGAAGTCTGCTTGGTGAGTATTTTATCTATGCTCCAAGTAAAGCCTACCAGGAGAACTGTTCCCGAACACACTTCAATGTTACCAGGTTTACTCAGGACAAATGTCACAAAGCCTACTCGGAAAAGACAAATGTTACAAAGTCTGCCCGGAAGACCTGTTTTTATACTTAGTATAGTTTTGAATATGTAACAATCATTAGGGTTTCTAGAAGGAATGACAGCTGTCAGGAGGTGGCAGGCCTATAAAAGGCATATTTTAGGGCACGCCTCCTACGGAAAAGGGGCACAAAAATTAAAGCTTCTACAAATACAGATACACCTAATACATCGAAACTCATTGCCCATGGATAAAGAAAAACCGTTTCAACATCAAAAACAACAAAAACTAGAGCAAACATATAATAGCGGATTCTAAATTGTAACCAAGCGTCGCCTATTGGTTCTATACCTGATTCATAACTAAGGAGTTTCTCCGGTCCTTAGCTACTCGGAGCTAAAAATCCCGAAATGAAAAATACCAAAATAGGAATAAGACTTGATATTATCATAAATGCCCAAAAAATATCATATTCGTAAAGCAGAAACATAGATGCACTCCTATAAATGTGGAAAATATACCGGATTAGTAAATTCAACTTGAAATTTTTAAGTCGTTCATAACTGTTTAGTTAAAGTAAGAATTGCTTTTGGTCCAACCATCTAGTTTCCTTTTACGGGGCGTGGTTCCTTTCAAGATTCATCGATTAGAATCCTATTTTAGTACATCACTTTTGCTTTTTTTTTAGTTATAGTTAAAACTTAAAACTAACTATTGCTCTTATCCAAATTCTCTTGTTTTCATCTCAATCTTACCGAGAATTCTCTCTAAAGAAAAGGGATTCTAAATAGAATTCTCATTTTTTTTTTCGAATTTTGAATTCTATTTATTAGTTATTATAAATTGGTCGAAATTGAAATTGATTTTTTTATCCTTTCTATTTGATTATCTTTATAGAATAGATTTAATTTCCCTTTTTTATGAATATGTCCTTTTGCCTCTTTTTTATTAGTGGTTTAGAATAGAACAAGTAGTCACAAGTAGTCAGATGTAAGAGAATGTAGAGGAATTTTCTTTAGAATAGAAGGTTAGAAGGGTCAAGGGTCTTGGTATATTACTTTTATTAGAATCCAATCCCAATGGAGGATTTTCTATCGAAAGAGAAGACTAGGTCTAAGTAAGGTATACTAAGCCTATTTTACGTTGTAGACAATGTTTACAATGAAACTTAGCATTAGCAAAGATATTAGTTTTTTCAAACTTGATCTTGTGCACAAAATTGGTGTTGGGTTAGGTTGGAGTTTTTAACCAGACTCGTGTTATGATACAAAATTCATTAGAATTGGATATACCAAAGAAGGGTAGTATAACTAACTCGTTGATTTCGGACAGGAAAAGAGGAAAATTCCATATGAATTTTCCTACGAAGAGTAATGAGGAAAAGTTGGTTTGTTTATCCACAACTAGAAAAAGATCAATTGGGTCCATTGAAATGAAATGTGTTTTTGCTTTCCCAATGAATGGGCTTATAGGAATGATTGTCTTTTGATGAAGCAATCAGTCAGTTAAAACAATAACGAGGAAAATCAAATAAAAAAGATACAATTTTTTGTATTCGAATATTTATTCGTGAATTGTTTGAATTGTATGTATAGGGCTCTAGGGCTATACGGACTCGAACCGTAGACCTTCTCGGTAAAACAGATCAAACTGATTATTATCAAAATGATATGAACTGTTTCAAAGACCCAACATGCATTTTTTGTGCATTGGGCTCTTTCATTAACTGATAGAAATATCAGCTAGTCCGTCATTTTTATTTTTGACAGAAAAATAAGAAGATGGCTCCATGTGCTCTGAGTCATTATGTTGATTCAGATTCAGGAACACTACCAAAGTTTTTCAAGGGGGGTTATCTTGACGTAGGTTTGCCTCTGGCCTAGATTAACTTACTAGATTAACTTAAGTGAAATGAAGTCTCTATCGCTCTACTTAAAAATCAAATATGAAACTTCATACACCTTCAAGTTCATAGGACGAAAAGAGGTTTTTTTGAGGCCCTGATACTCAGCCTAGCATTGAATAGACTAGGTATTCACCTTATCAATATATCAAATCAACGGTAGGGTCTGTTTGGCACCTAATTAGGCACCTAAATCGGACCGAACCCTTATCAGGCTATTGTTCTCTTCTTCCCTCAAAGTTATCGAGTAAGACATCGATTTATCAATAAGATCAATTTTTTTGATTGCATTATGCACTCCCCTGATAAACATCGGCGCGCGTGTAAACGAGGTGCTCTACCAACTGAGCTACAACCCTTAGTGCTTGTAATACATATTTTATTATGTAGATAATTTCTTGTCAAGATGACTATTCCATGATCCAAGATCATATTGATCGGTATTGCTTCTAAGTAATATGATCTTTATAATCCATCGATGGGAGGAGTCCCTTTTGGTTTTCTTTGTGAAGATAAATGACCTACTTAACTCTGCGGTTAGAGTTTTGCTTTCATACGGCGGGAGTCATTGGTTCAAATCCAATAGTAGGTAGAACTTATTAGATACCACGGTCAATGGTATCTAATAAGTTTTTATACCCATTTTATTTTTGTAATCTTTTTTTTGTATCTTTTCTATTTATTTTTCGTTGCATAAAAATGTGATCATAAAAATATGATTCCGCTTGATTGTATTTAATCGACAGAATCAAGTCAAACAAAACAACCAAATGTGGGGTGTATAAATTGTTGATTATTCGGACACACCGACTGGTTATGAAATGGCGTTGATAGCATCTACTCATGTCCTAGCCCGTCATAGAGCTAGATTTGCCTCAATTGTTTGTCTCTTTCCTTCAGCTTTTCTCAAAGCATCTTCCGCTATTTCAAGAGTTTGCTGAGCTTCTTGTGGATCCATGTCACTACTTTTCTCTGCATCATTTACTAAAACAATGATTTCATTATTACCTATTCTAGCAAAACCGCTCATCAGAGCCATCGTTAGCCATTGGTCGTTAAGGCGTATTCTCAAAATACCTATATCTACTGCTGTGGCAATAGGAGCGTGATTTGGTAATACGCCAATTTGTCCACTATTAGTAGATAAAATGATTTCTTTCACTTCTGAATCCCAAACAATTCAATTAGGGGTCAGTACACAAATATTTAAGGTCATTTCTTCAAATTGCTCTCCGTTTCTAAGTTGATAGCCTTCGCCGTAGCTTCATCGATGTTACCTACCAAATAAAAGGCGTGTTCGGGAAGACCATCTAATTCTCTGGAAAGGATTAATTGAAAGCCTCTAATTGTTTCTGCTAAACCAACATATTTTTCCGGAGAACCCGTAAAGACTTCTGCTACGAAAAACGGTTGTGATAAGAAACGCTCAATTTTTTGCGCTCTTGCTACGGTTAAACGATCTTCTTCGGATAATTCGTCTAATCTAAGAATAGCTATAATATCTTGAAGTTCTTTGTAACGTTGTAAAGTTTGCTTAACCTGTTGTGCAGTTTCATAATGTTCTTCACTGACGATCCGGGGTTGTAGCATAGTTGACGTTGAATCTAAAGGATCTACTGCTGGATAGATACCTTTGGCGGCTAATCCTCTTGATAGTACGGTAGTAGCATCTAAATGTGCAAATGTCGTAGCAGGAGCAGGGTCGGTCAGATCATCTGCAGGTACATAAACAGCTTGAATTGAGAAGTTATGGACCCTTGTTTGGTAGAAGTAATTCTTTCTTGCAAAGAACCCATTTTGGTACTAAGGGTAGGTTGATAACCCACGGCGGAAGGCATTCTACCCAACAAGGCGGATACTTCAGATCTTGCTTGGACAAAACGGAAGATATTGTCAACAAATAAAAGAACGTCTTGTTCATTAACATCTCGGAAATATTCCGCCATAGTTAGGGCAGTCAAACCAACTCTCATACTACCTCCCGGTGGTTCATTCATCTGACCGTAAACTAGAGCTACTTGTGATTCTGCAATATTTTGTTCATTAATTACTCCAGATTCTTTCATTTCCATGTAAAGATCTTTTCCTTCACGATTCCGTTCACCGACTCCGCCAAATACAGATACGCCTCCATGAGCTTTGGCAATATTGTTAATCAATTCCATAATGAGTACTGTTTTACCCACGCCAGCTCCCCCGAATAGTCTGATTTTTCCTCCACGGCGATAAGGGGCTAAAAGATCTACTACTTTAATTTCGGTTTCAAAAATAGATAGTTTTGTATCTAACTGTATAAAGGCAGGCGCAGATATATGAATAGGGAATGTTGTGCTATTATCTACAGGACCTAAATTATCAATAGGCTCCCCAAGCACATTGAAAATTCGCCCGAGAGTCGCTCCACCGACCGGAACACTTAGCGGAGCTCCCGTATCAATTACGTCCATTCCTCTCGTTAGACCGTCTGTAGCACTCATAGCTACGGCTCTAACTCGATTGTTTCCTAATAATTGATGTACCTCACAAGTCACATTAATTAGTTGACCAACAGTATCTCGACTCTTAACTACCAGAGTGTTATAAATATTAGGCATTTTGCCTGGCGGAAAAGCTACATCTAGTACCGGACCAATTATTTGGGCTATACGCCCAAGGTTCTTTTTATCAAGCGTGGCAACCCCAGAACTAGAAGTAGTAGGATTCATTCTCATAATATAATAATAAAGTAAAACGATCTAATTTTTTTGCAAAAATGAATTATCGCATTCAAAATAAATGTCCGATGACAAGTTGATCGGTTAATTCAATAAGAAATGGGAGTTAGCACACGATTTTTTTAGTACCATCCAACCGAATCCAATTTAGTTATTTACTTATTCAATTTCAATGAGTGAATTTTCAAGTTCAACCAACCCATTTTCAAAATATCAAGTAGATGAATAATAATCTTGAGAAAATTTTTCATTTGTCTATCATTATAGACAATCCCATCTATATTTTCTATGGAATTAGAACCTGAACTCTATTTACGATTCAGTATTTCTATATCATCGGCTCTTCTTATTTATATTGATTTACGTCTAGCCTGTTGTTCATTTTTTTTATCTTTTCGTAGAAATATTCCGCATATTTTCACATCTAGTATTTACATATACAACATATATCACTTACAATATATATCACTGTCAAGGGGAAATTTCTTAGTATTTGGGTGATTTTTAGGTATTTCAATAAAAAAAAATAATTGGGTTGCGCCATATATATGAAAGAGTATACAATAATAATGTATTTGTCGAATCAAATTCCATGGTCTAATAATTAAACATTCTGACTAGTTGATAATTTTACTATTAGTTGGGAATTTTGTGAAAGGTTCCTGTAAAAGGTTTCATTAACGCCTAATTCATGTCGAGTAGACCTTATTGTTGTGAGAATTATTAATTAATGAGTTGTAGGGAGGGATTTATGTCACCACAAATAGAGACTAAAGCAAGTGTTGGATTCAAAGCCGATGTTAAAGATTATAAATTGACTTATTATACTCCTGAATATGAAACCAAGGATACTGATATCATGGCAGCATTTCGAGTAACTCCTCAACCTGGAGTTCCGCCTGAAGAAGCAGGGGCCGCAGTAGCCGCCGAATCTTCTACTGGTACATGGACAACTGTATGGACCGATGGACTTACGAGCGTTGATCGTTACAAAGGCCGATGCTATGGCATCGAGCCTGTTCCTGGAGAAGAAAGTGAATTTATTGCTTATGTAGCTTACCCATTAGACCTTTTTGAAGAAGGTTCTGTTACTAACATGTTTACTTCCATTGTAGGTAATGTATTTGGGTTCAAAGCCCTGCGTGCTCTATATCTGGAAGATTTGCGAATTCCTACTGCGTATGTTAAAACTTTCGACGGTCCGCCTCACGGTATCCAAGTTGAGAGAGATAAATTGAACAACTATGGTCGTCCCCTTTTGGGATGTACTATTAAACCTCACCATCACCACCATCATCACCCTCATTCACACCGGCTCCTTCCTCACGCTCAAAATCCGAATCATCATGGATCCAGCGATCGTTGTCAGGACATACATAATCTGGATTAACCAGATGACCAATCAACCATTTGGTCTGTGGATTATCTTTCCTATAAATCTTCATCCGTCGTATCAGCCGACATATGCTCACGTGGCAACACATCATTCACAACAGCTTGATCTATAACCAGATTGGGAATCAAATCTTCAATAATTCACTGGAGGAACCGAGGATATATTAAAAACTGCTTTCGTTGAACAATATGAAGGCATTGTTCCTTAAGATGATAGAAGATCATTTCCGAGAAATTGAAAGGTTTGTTCAAGATCAAAGAAACAAATGCCGATTGTAGCATAATCCGGCATTCATCGAAACCACCCTTACGACCTCCTAAGCAATGGATTGGTACACGTAATAAATACTTGTACGCTGGGCATAATCCATTCTTGTTATACATGGATGCTTCAATGTCACCCCCATAGAATAATCTACGAAACAAACCCTTGATCAACCTTTTATCAAACTCACAAGGATGATCAATAGTATCTCTAAACCGAAGCACTCGTTGGATCACATCAGTATCAATAGTGATAGGCGTTTGGTTGATTGTAGCTTCAATATGGTTCTCAACTTCAACATACTTGGTCGTGTTCCAGAATTGACGTATAATGCTTAGATAAACCTTCGGCCGATGAGTCACAACAAAGTGTATAACCGAACGTCTAATAAACGTTATGGATCCCCAAACACATCATCATCGGCAAAATTCGTACCGACAAAAGCACATATATTATGCTTTTTCTCGTACGAAAGCATCGGCATCACTTGTTCTTGCTGTTGTTGTTGATCGGCAATCGGGGGATCTTGTTCCATGTTATCGGCCATAATACTGTATATACATTAAAAATTCAGTAATAATAAACATAATACTTAGGTAGTTAATATATATATATATATAATTAAAAGATTTCAATAAAGCCAATTTATAAATACTTTTAATTTTAAAATATAATAATTATGTCATTCGTTTAACAATCTGATTCGCTATAACGAATGGCAATTCGTTATAACAAATCAGCTACTTCGCTATCAATTAAATGTTTAACGAATTAGGAGCAACGAATTACTATGAAAAGTTAACGAATTAAATTCTAACTCGTTATAAATAACGAATGCAACTCTGATTCATTATAAATATTGAGTCGTTATCCTGATTCGTTTGAATGGCATAACGAATTGGACGCGAAAGTTCCAACGTTAAGCATAACGAATGGCCAATTTAGCTTAATGTTTGACTCAATTGGTCAAGCTCAAAATTACCAAGAACCTAAGAAGTCAACATTGCAATCAGAAATTGACACAAATATAATCAGAAACATAAAACCAAATTAATGATCACGATGGATCTCGGAATCGTATTGCGACTACAATGACAACGATTTGGTGTTCCAAAACATGATAAAAAATGATTAAATCAAGGTTTACAAAAACCTCTAAAACCCAGTTACAAAATCACATAATTAACCCATCAAACCCTGATAAACATTTGACGTAAATCATGAAGGTATGATCGTCTATACCTTAGGATCAAAATATATAAACAAAACACCGAAATTCGAAGTTCAAAAATTTTGGAAATTTGGAGAAGAGTTCCAGTACAATTTTGAGAAGAAGACAGTGAATAGTGATACGAATCGTTTTCACGCGTCCCTATAAAGACTGACACAGCACAAATTCCAATGTAACAAATCATCTGATTCTTTATAATTTTGAAATAACGAATCAGGTGATTCGTTATCTTAACTTAACACGTGGCATAACGAATTAGACCCGATTCGTTAATTTAGAGACATAAGATTAACGAATTAGCCTCAATTCGTGTTTAGTTCGTTAACTATGCATAACGAATTAAATGACATTAATTACAGAGTGGAGGAAGCGAATTAGAGTAAAAAATTAGAATGCAATTCGTTAGAGAAGACCTAATTCGTTATTCATAATTAACGAATTACTTTTATTTAATTTTAAATTAAATTATTAAATTAAATCAATCAATTAAATTGAATAAAAATTAATTATCTAAACCAATTTAACTTAAATGAATCACCGAGAACCCATATCTCGATGATCATATACCTTACATTGTTTCGTGTTTTGAAACACATAACTTAAAAATTTTAAATAATATGTAAAGTTAAAAGAAAATCTTTTTAGTATTTTGAACTTTTATGTAAAAAATATATATACAAAAGAAATATCTGAAAATGAGAATAGAAAATGTTTTTGTGTTTTTGTATGATTTTTAGAAACAGTACATATTTTTGGATTTTTGTTGAGTTTAAGCAGAGAATCATGTTGACCGAATTGCCCTTCCATCTCAGTTTTATATTTCAGCGATATTATGACTGGCGTTTAGTCGGTCATTGATATTGTTGTCCACTGAAATCTTATAACAAACTTTCAAGCATTTCTGTGATATGATTAATCGTTCAATTAGCGCACAGAATATCAGAAACTATCAGCCTCTAATCTCGGTTCAAGCTTAATTTGATTTTTTCCAAATCACCCCAACATGACTTAAACCATTATAGTGTTGATCAAATTTTGAATTTATAAAATTTTCGAGCAATGCATCAGTGTTCCTTTACTATGATTTAGTATGCACGAGTCCATTTGTCGACTTACATACATTGTATTCCCTAGGGTCCGTTTCTTATTGGTAATGAGACGCGCGAAAGGGAGGAACAAATGTATGACTAACATCGGATTTTGATCAAGTCAGTAAGTTAGATTGTACGGAGTACAGCAGTGATCAAGTTCAATGACTTTGGGTTTGCTCTAAAAGAGAGTGTAAATATTCATGCTTATGAATACCCAGATGATTAAGCCCCATAAAGACTCACAGTGTCCAGAATCCTAACGCTTGTTATTTTCTTTATTATATTTTTGGGTGATCAAACAACTATAAGGCTTGAGTATGACCGGTTATTACATTTCTGCCATCCACCGAGATTTTTGCTAGAGACTAACACCTCTTTCAATTTGGCTTTTCTTTATGTTTATAGCGCTTACTTTACTCTAACAGCTTGTTTTAAGGCCTATCAATGCACCAATGATTAAGCACACAATCTTCTAAGCTTATTTCTTACTGGATATGGGGTCATACAATCAATGTACTATCATTTTCTCTTTTTGCTTCAAAAACCCAAAAATTTTGAGGAGCATAAAACAAAATGAATTTAATCGCCCCAGTCATTTTCAGTCTATAGATTAATGGTTATCCTATCAATCTACAAGTAAATAACATGACCAAAGCATGCAAGCATGGAGGTTGCGGTTTAACTATCAAACATTTCCTTAGAAGTGCAGAAAGAGGTTTTCTCTCTGGGCGATTATGGGCAATTATGGGCGATTAGGGTTTTTCTTTTCTTCTTGATTCAAATCTGTGCATCGATCTTCTTTATCGTTTCTTTTTTGAATTAGGGTTTCGTTGTCGTTCATCTGTATCATACCCTTTGATTCTGATTGCTTAGTAGGTCTGTTACCGATCGCGGCTATTGCTATAGTTCAACTAGATTGGTACGAATTCTATTAACCTTTTAAGGATCATTGGTTCTTTGTGATTTGGATCTTGTGATTCTGGTTTTTTTCTCGTCCGTTTTTTTGGCAGAAGTTAAGCCTCTCTTGTGCTTTTGATGTCCGAGTATGGAGTCTAAAGAGGAGGTCAATCTTGTTACAAAGGTCAAGAACATTGATGGTGCTCCGATCCGTAGTATTCTTAAGAAACATAATCATGATGTTTCTACTCATGTGGCGGCTGATTCTAAGGTGGCTAGGGTTCCACATAATACAAAGGTGGCTAGGGTTTCTTATAATATTCATGATTCTATGAATCAGGATATTATTTTACCAAATTCAGTTAACAAAAATGGAGGTGTTTCCCGAAATATTAATGATCTGAATGTTGATTTGGAGGATGATAAGATTGCTGATCCCAAAGGCGATTCTGGTAGGAAAGATGGTGTTGAAAATAGTGGTTCAAAAGCTTCATATGCCGGGGTTCTCAAAACTGGTAATTCTGAGAAAAAGAAGATAAACTTTAGGTGCTTGGAGTCGGATTCAAATATTGAAGGTGTGGATGTCATCCTTCCGAAATCATCAATAAAGGAGGTCAATGAAAGGTACGAAAATACTTTGTATGGTTACTTTTTGGACAAAAGACTCCCGTTTCCGGTTGTTGAATCATATGTTAAAAATACTTGGGTTAAGTTTGGTATCCAACGATGCATGATGAATGCGGATGGATTTTTCTTTTTTAAATTTGATTCAAAGGAGGGAATGGATAGAGTTATGGAACATGGTCCTTGGCTAATCAGGTCGATGCCTCTTATTTTAAATATATGGACCCCGTTTACTGTTTTATGTAAATCTGAAGTTACCCGTGTCCCGGATTGGGTTAAAATGCATCATGTGCCGTTAGTTGCTTATACGGAGGATGGGTTAAGTATGTTAGCCACAAAGGTTGGTGATCCGATTATGTTGGATTCTTATACATCATCAATGTGTGTTGATTCTTGGGGTCGTAGTAGCTATGCTAGAGCTTTGATTGAATTGAAAGCTGATCATGAGTTTAAAGATTCTTTAGTGGTTGGAATTCCAGCGTTGCTCGGAGAGGGTGTCATTAAACAAACAGTGGAGATTGAGTATGAATGGAAACCCCCTCATTGTAGCACTTGTAAATCGTTTGGCCATGCTGATAGGAAGTGTCCAAAACAAGTTAAGGAGATTGTTAAAGAGAAGAATCGGAATGATGAGGAGGGATACCAACAAGTTCAACGAAAGCATAAATCAAAAGCTGGTGGTAGTGAGCATAAGATTATTGAGGGTGTTCATCTCTCTAAACCTAAGCCAAAATTCGTTTACCGTGTTAAAAAAATTCAGAACTCTGATAAAATGAAAGGGATTGAAAATTCTTTTGCACCTTTGTCAGAAACCATAGGAGATGTGGATGGGTTCAATGAAGAGTCGGATGATGATATTGAGGAAGTTTTTAATGAGATTAATTGTAAGGTAAATTCTGAGGGGGCAAGCACTCCCGTTTCAATGGTTCCCAATGTTTAATGCTATGTCTTGGAATGTGAGGGGTGTGAACCGCTCCCCTAAACAAAGTGAGGTTCGGCAGGTTATAGCTGAAAATAAGATTTCGTTATGTGCTATTTTAGAATCGCATGTTCAACCTTCTAATTTGAATGGGATTTGTAGTAGGATATTTCGTAATTGGAGCTGGAGTTCGAATGGAAATGTTTGTGATAAGTATTCTCGGGTTATTGTTGGATGGGATACGAATGTGATGGATTTGATGATTCTCTCTCAATCGGATCAAGTGGTTCATACGCAAATTACCCTTAAGGCTGATCGGAAAGTAATTTTCTTTTCTTTTATTTATGCTCATAATTCGTATCTTTTGAGGCGTCAATTGTGGCAAAATCTTCTGATTCATAACAATTTTGTAAATAATCAGCCTTGGATTGTGATGGGGGACTTTAATACTATTATGAGTATGGATGAGTCTACTTCTAGTTCCTCTTCGAGGAATATCTCGATGGTTGAGCTTAAGGATTGTATTCTAGAGCTGGAAATTTTAGATTTAAAATTTTCTGGTCTTCAATACACTTGGAACCAAAAACCTAAGGGTGATTCGGGTCTAATGAAGAAGCTGGATAGAGTAATGGGGAACCAGGTTTTCAATGATGTTTTCCCGGGGTCTTATGTTGAGTTTCTGCCTTATAGAATATCGGACCACACGCCGGCTATTATTTCTATTCCGTTGTCCAAGAAGTTCTGTCCGAAGCCGTTTAAGTTTTCAAATGTTCTAATTTCGCATCCAGGTTTTAAACAGGTGGTTACGGCTGGTTGGAATATAGAGGTAGAGGGCTATTATATGTTCTCTTTGATTAAAAAGCTGAAAAATTTGAAGAAACCTCTTCGTAAACTGTTATATGACAAGGGTAATCTCCATACTAGAGTTAATAAATTGCGGATGGAAGTGGATTCTGTTCAAAGGAGTATTGATGCGGATCCGTTTAATCAGATCTTGCGCGAGGATCATGCTGCGTTAGTTTTTGCGCTGAATGATGCTATTTTGGATGAGGAACGTTTTCTTAAACAAAAGGCAAAGGTGGAATGGCTAAAGTTGGGTGAGTCGAATACAGCTTATTTTCATAAAGTTGTCAAAGCTAATCAGTCTCGCAATCGGATCGATTGTATTGAAAATGAGGCGGGAAATGTGTTTCATGGGGAGGATGTTGCTAGAGTTTTAGTAAATTATTTTAAAGGTTTTCTTGGTAATATGGGTACGGTGTCTGAGTTGGATGATCAAGATCTTTTTCGTACAAAACTTTCGACGACTCAAGCTAACAGTATGGTAGGTCCCGTTTCGTGTGAGGAGGTTAGAGGTGCTATGTTTGATATTGGAGATGATAAAGCCCCCGGTCCGGATGGTTTTTCAGCCGCTTTCTTTAAGAGTTCGTGGGATATTGTCGGTCCTTTAGTGATTTTGGCGGTGCAGGATTTCTTTATGTCGGGGAGATTGCTTAAAGAAGTTAATCATACTATTCTCTCCTTATTACCTAAGGTGGGAAATGCTCGTTATCCGAAAGATTATAGGCCTATATCTCTTTGCAATGTGGTGTATAAATGTATTACTAAAATCATTGCAAATCGTATTAAAGGTTCGTTGGAGGGTATAGTTGATATAAATCAATCGGCTTTTATTCCTGGTAGGAGTATTTCAGATAACATTTTACTCGCCCAGGAGTTGATGCATAGCTACCACCTTGATCGTGGAACGCCTCGATGTGCTTTCAAAGTGGATATTCAGAAAGCCTATGACACTGTTGATTGGTCGTTCTTGAAGAGGATTTTAAATGGTTTTGGGTTTCATCCTAAAATGATCAATTGGATCATGACTTGTGTTACCTCGTCCTCTTTCTCAGTTTCGGTGAACGGCATTCCGCATGGTTTCTTCGTGGGTAAACGTGGATTGCGTCAAGGGGACCCGTTATCCCCCTATTTATTTACTCTTGTTATGGAGGTTCTCACTCTTATTTTGAAGCGTAGGGTTCGAAATTCTGGGGGTTTTATTTATCACCCGAATTGTGAAGACTTGGACATTGTTAATTTATGTTTTGCGGATGATCTCTTCATTTTTCTCCATGCAGATCCGGTGTCAGTTCAAGTTATTATGGGAGGTTTGGAGGAATTTAAGGATGTGTCGGGTTTGGCTCCTAGTTTACCAAAGAGTACTGCTTTTTTCTGCAATACTCTGAACCATGTCAAACTAGCTATTCTAAATATCTCCCCTTTTGCTGAAGGTAATTTGCCCGTAAAGTATCTTGGTGTACCGCTGGTTTCTAAAAGTCTTTCTTACAAGGATTGCCGGGTTTTAGTGGATCGTGTTCGAGGAAGGTTAGCTGATTGGAAAAATAAGAGTTTGTCTTTTGCGGGTAGGCTTCAATTAATTAAATCAGTTATTTCTTCTATGCATATTTATTGGGGTATGATGTTCTTACTTCCGGCTAAATTAATCACTGAAATTGATAAACTCATGAGAAGATTCTTATGGTCTAATGGGGATAGTTGTCGGGGAAAAGCTAAAGTGGCTTGGGAGGCTGTATGCCTTCCTAAATCTGAAGGTGGTCTTGGTATTCGAAGGTTTTCCGAATTTAATGTTGCGCTTTTGTCTGCTCATATATGGAAGTTGCTTAGTAATAAGGAATCTCTTTGGGTCAGATGGATTCATACATATAAACTGCGGGGTGTAAGTTTCTGGGCTGTCCAAAATCGGGGTAATATGTCTTGGACTTGGAGAAACCTCTTACATATTCGGCAAATGGTGAGACAATTTTTCTGGTTTCGAATAGGGAACGGTGAATCTACTTATGTCTGGTATGATAACTGGTGTGCTATGCGTCCTCTGATTGATATGGTTTCTACTAGATCAATCCATCGGGAGGGTTTTTCGTTATCTGACAAAGTTTCAAATTTGGTTGAAGAGGGTTTTTGGAGGTGGCCGGT